>NC_081406.1:178308834-178568834 GCF_030272615.1 Cryptomeria japonica | reverse complement strand
AAAAAAAAATACTCAACCAAAAATTACAGAAAAATACACAACTTCTAGATCTCACTCTTACCTATAATACTAAATCAAACTATATATTTTTTGCAGCACACAAAAACAACTATGTTATATTTTTCTGAAAAAATCAGGAACATTTTTTCGTGCCTCTTATACCCCCCTTTTGTTCACCATCTTGGTGCACTTACCCGATTATGATATTATTCATGGGAAAGTTGTTGCTTTTAATAATGATGAAGTGGAGTAGATATTGGTACAGTGTTATCATTCAATATGGTGGTGGTGCCTTGATTATCTCTATAGGTGGCGAGGGTTGTTACGCATTGTGGGTGCTTTAGTCTCACTGTTGGTTCTATGTTCAGGTTTCTTTCTCTACAATCAATAGAAGATTTTCCTATGAGAAAATGGGGGGAAGTAGGAAGAGGGTTGAGCCAAGGAGCAGTGAGAAGTACAAGAAAAATATAAAGGTCTGGAGGCATATCGAGAGGGGGGAATTGAGTCCTTTTCTCGAGAAGCTTATGGTGCTAGAATCGCAGAGCATTTTGCAAAGAACTAGAAAGAGGATGGGATTGTCCTCTCTAGAAGAAAGGTTAAAATTGATGAGAATTTAATTGGGGAAATCACTGGGCTCTCCACAGAGGGGATGGAGTTCTTTCATGATAGAAATTTCTCAGATGAAGAAGTCATCAATTTTCCCCAAAACTGATGAGGAAACGGAGGCACTGGTCAAAATATCTAACAGTTATTTTGATGCTGGGAAGGTTAAGACGCTTTGGAGGGAGGTGCTCAGAGTTATCATGGAATATATCATGGTGGACAATAGATTTACCAGAGTATACGACTACCACTTTTCCCTCCTCGATCATTTTCGACACAAGGTAAGGATCTCTTTTCCTTACTACCTAATATGTTCTCTAAAACATAGCATTAAGAAACATCGTAAAATCCCTAGGAAATACCTTGTCCTACATGCAGGCCCTATTTTGTTAATCCATGAACATTTTGCTAATATGTCAGCCCCATCTAACCCCATTTCGCCTTTGGCATCGAAAGGTTATAATACTGATATTAGCCCGTCTAAGGACAAAGGAGATTGGATACTGATTGGGAAGAGGAAGAGACTCCCCCCTAAGTATGAGTCAAAGAAATCCTTGCAAACCAATCCCTCGAACAAAAAATTCTCCTCCATGAAAACCTTCACTGGATCATCTCAAAAATCTTAAATAAAGGAGAAAGCCCTTCCCAAGAAAAGTTGGTTTCCTACTCATGGGATTCCCTAGAGGACTCTTCCACTACTTGAGATACTACTGGTGGCTCCCATTCTTCTCACCCTCAAACCAATAGAGATAATGGGCCCAGATTCCCTAGTGATCTCAAACCTGAAGACCACTACTTCAAGCCTAACTGAGAATTTCCTGATGATATTCTAGAAATAGCTAGAAACGGGGCAGTGGACTACTTTAGAATTATTAAGTGTGTTTTTCATGAAATTAAGGACCTCGATATAAAGAACAAGGTTTTTTCTAGTAAGTTGGATGAAATGGAAGCTAGAGGGGTGTCTTAGAAGGTTGTTGGGGTTTCATGGACGGAAGAAGAGAAAATGTCGATGGTCAGATGCCTTCAAAAAATTGTCGACCTTATGGATAAGATGAAGAAGGAAAATGAGAAAAAGATAAAACATTTGGAAGAGGAAATTGGCAAAATCTAGGTTACCATGAATTCCATTATGAGGCAAAGCCACAAAATTATGAAAAATGTTGCTACTACAACGAACACCCTGGTGGATTAGCTGGAAAATACTCAGTAGGGGACCCTCATTGTGGACTTGGAAGATGAAAAAGACAAAAGCTAGAAAGAGGATTCCCGTCCTTCGAATAGGACTAGAGCCAACCTGAAAAGAAAAGAAGATTTTTTGCCTCAGGACATCCATGAGTTGAAGAAGGTGGCTCTGGAGATGAATAACCTAGAAGCAGAAATTGTTGAAACATTAAAGTCTTTAGCTTAACTTTGTTTGTATGTTGTTGGTCTTTTGCTGAATTTTGTCTCGTTGTTGTTGTCCTTTTCTATCTTTTTTGTATCTTTCCTATCTTAGTGGATTTTATTTAAATGTTTTGTCTTGTTTGTAAACTTTGTGGTTTCAGGTCCCTGTAAAACCTGTTTTTTGCTTTATCTAAAACAATGTGCGTAGAGTATAAAAAATTACCTATATGTACATAAACAAAAAAAAAATCAATAGATATTATTATATTTAGGCCTATTTAGCCATGCTATAGAGAAACATCTCATTCAAAAAAGATACTGTATTAAAGACAATAGACCCATGTATATCAATGTTACATATCTAGCCATTCACTTATTAAGTTATAGAGCTGCAAATGCATTTCTCAATCTTATATAGGATACTACCAATTTAAATATTTGAATGGCCAGAAACAATTTTTTTTAACATGGCCATAAGTATTTCTTACTTTTCTATGTACAAATTATAATTTATTAATTCTAATATATAATTAATATTAATTTCAAATATATTTAATATTTGATTCTCATTAATATACATAATTTAAAAAAGATAATTATGTATATATTAATTAAATTGACTATTTTAATTAATTATAGAAATATATTATTTTATAATTATTTAAAAGTTAGACATTATAATTTAATAAATCTATAAAATAAATAATATTATAACAATAAAAAATTAAAACATATATATAGAAAAATAAAAGAGATTTATATAATATTTATTAAAAAATAATATTAAATAATATAATATATAAACATATATAAAGATTCTTAAAGAAAAAAATACAATATTAATATAAACATATTAAAAAACTAGCTATAGGGGGATTAGTTTTTGTGTGCTGATGGTTGTATGATCTTGTAAGTTGGTTGTTGTTTCTCCAGTTCAGGGCCACCTCCCTGCTAATCTAATTGGAAACATATAAAAAAACTCATAAAAATTAACATATAAAAAAAGAAAAAGTTAAATCTAGGGCTTCACCCCTACAGCGCTAATGTCCTTATTCTGGAAAATGAAAACATAGTATTGGAAGACCATGTACAAACAGGAGGTACATGAGGTAGGCTAGGGGGCTAGGGGCAATCTGTTGCCTCCTTGGCCACTGTCGTCCATTTCACCCGCTTCCCTGTTCCCGATCGGGCGTGTATATTCTAGCTCCAAATCCTTCAATTCGTACAGTGTGTTTTTGACAAATTTAAAAATCATGACCATTCTTTTCAAAATCAACAATGTATAATGATAAATAACCTACATGTTATTGACTTTGTACTATGGTTTTGGAGCCGAAATAGCTGCAATCTTCCCGATCCAGGTCAGGTGTTCTTGCACTCCCCATAGTACAAGGTTTTAATGCAAAATCCCATTATACTCTTCCCAGCCGGCAAGATTAATGATGTTTCTTAGGTAAGATTGCATGTATACAGTTTGAGAGTATTCCTTCCATGGCCTTCCCAAGTATGTTGGGAATGAACTCTTCACAGAAGCAAGGTTTGAATCTTCTATAATATTGCAATTGTGAATGGATATCCTCGTGCCTTGGTTGGCTAATGTCCTCCCCTGTGTAGTTATTGCATTCTTTTTTCCTTCAATTGATTTTCTTGCAAGCATAGTGCAACTCTAGAAAACAACTCTAGAATTGCCAAATATGAAGTCCACGGTGCCTGAAATCCAACATTCCCTGTAAAACTGATGATATGCATCTGTGTAGAGTGTGTCTTGGTGTCCTTCCATCTTGCAATGGTAGAAGACTAAGTGCTCTCCATTAACTCAAAGAGCTACTACTTGAAAGTTCTTTGGGCCAACCATGTTGACAAAGGCCATATGTTGGGCAATGAATCTCTTGCCCACCACTTCTTCATTTCACAAAACACAAGCCACTTAATTGCTTTACTGAACTAAAATATTGATATAGATAGTAGAATTTCAAACACTCTATAGTCAAGAAATGATTTGCAAGAAAAAAAACACACTAAAATAAGGTATAACATCTATCACCCCAAACATAAACGACAGTAGGAATAAAAATCATTATTTTATAATAATATAGTATTATGAATTTTTTGTTAGTGTTGATTGTTTTTTATTATGGTAAACGGGTTTTACAGGGACCCGAAACCCAAAGTCGGAGAGCAAAACAAAAAATAAACAATTGCTAATCAGTTCAGAACCAACGACAAAACAGCCGCAAAAATAGGGGCCAATCCCACAAAGTGTTAGTGTTGATTGCTATTATTCTTAAAAAAATTAAATTAAATATATTTAAAATATTTCATAAATAATAACTTATATATAATATATAATTATAAATCCTAACGAATATGATTTGATGTACAAGTCTAATCTTCTTTAATTCTTACAATACTTCAACAAACCATACTAATATGACAATGTTTTTAATAATATAAACTCAATACTTTAACTTTAAATAGTAAAAATATTAAAATTATCAAATAAACTATTATCAAAATTTCTCTCTTCCAAACTACTATATAAAATTAAGAGACGACCTCATTTAAACAAACCAATCTGGTTGTCACTTCATATATAACCACAAGTATAGAGTATTTTGTATTTGATACTTATAGAATGTGGCAAAGAAGCTAGTGCAATAACCAGATCTATTGCTTCTGCTCCCAGTCATAATTGTATTGTCCATGCCTTCCCCTATTAGCATTATATTCATCTTCGTCTTTCCCACTTTAACACACTCCTTATAAGTGCCCTTCTTCACCTTCATCGCGTACCTCTTTTTGCTTTTCTCTAGAACCACCTTAATGGCTTCCATGATTGTTTTTGAAATTACCAAAACCATCAGTAACCACCACCACATACATTAATTTTTACGTCATTTACAGAGTTTCACAATATCCTCTGATCTTCTGCAGAAACCCACCAAGGAAACCCTTCCTTGATGGGTGCAGAAGGAAGTGCATGTTTGGATTTGGTTTTCACAAGTATGGCCAGACAATTACTTATGAATACTTTCACTCTCTCCACATTGTTCAACAACCAAGCCTCTCATTTTCCATCAGATATCTCCAGAATTTTGTCTTTGCATAATTCTATGTGAGTAATGGTCGCAATGAGAAAAGTCATCACTTTGTTGTGCTCGTTTACCTTCATTTCATCCTTTTCCAATAAAGACTATGAGCTACTAAGATTGTCTTTGGTTTAAAGGAAAACCAGGTAGCGAAATACAGCTTCCTACAATGAACTATCAAGAGAGTGAATGCAAAAAAATTCTGAACCCTTTAACAATTACATATTCAAACACACATCTAATTAAAGATTAACAAATATTTAAAATATAATAAACACATAACACAACATATACATGGGAAAACCCTTTCGGGAAAAAACCCACACTCCAAAAGCTAGACTCAATTGTGCTATCTACAACAACAACAGTTACAATATAATGCATAGAGTCAATGCTTTTCAGGAGTCTTCACACTATTATAGGATTGAGGAGTAATTTTAGCAGCACAACGATGTCTCTCAAAATATTCAAAATCTCATAACAATTGTTGGCAATTGGCAACAAATTGAGACTGGGGGTGTGAATTAGTTTGCACAAAAAAAATTTGCAACTTATACCACAAATCATATCTGATAATTAACAATTAAAGCATGAAACAACACCACATCAATATCACACATGACACCAAGATTTTTGACGTGAAAAATATGCTTAAGGGAAAAACCACGGTGGGAACCTACCCATAATGAGATAATACGCTACTAGGAGTAAATAAAATATTACAATGAGGAATGCACATGGATTCAGGATCACTACGTGGAGCTCACTGCTCAAATAAGAAACCCAAAAAGGCTACAACCTTAAGGGAAGGCTCACTTCCTTGCAAGAAGTCTCACTGCCTTACAAGAAGTCTCACTGACTTACAAAAGCATTTGGAAAACAATCTGAATTACATGAAATGCAAAGATAGCATCTACAAATACTTGTACAGTTCTAGTTAAGCACACAGACTGTTCTACAACACTTCTCTTCTCTTCTTCACTTCTGAAAGATAAAATCTCTTGTTCACACATACAACTAGATCATACACATTTTTAAAGATCTCAAACATACATCTTACATGATTTTTATATTCATTTATACATGACATCAACCCAAGAAATATAGGTCGGCTAAACCCTCAACACAAATTACAAAATAATAACCTCACATGCTACAACAACATATGCAGACCAAAACAATGTTAGCTAAGACTTATCCTGGACCCAAATCAACATTGCAAACTCGCAACACATCCAACAATTATGCCTCGATCATCCACAACATGCTAAAACAATCCAAGAATGTCACATAACACAAAGAACATCACCGAACCAAGAAAATCTTCAATTATGTGTGCAACGATCAATGTGAACCACCAAAACTCATAGAACATGATCTAAAAATATTTACAAGCAACATGAATTGCACCACAACAACCACAACAAACTCAGATTACAAGAATAATCACCATCTCACCACTAGAGCTCAAGAATATCATCAAAACTGACTGGCAACATGAAAGATTCACTTGTGGATATCCAAACCATGAACCAATTGAATTGAGGATACACATCAACGCCCTGAACACATCCCATACATCCACAACTAAAGATATAGCAATTCCAAATCAATTTGGAGCATAAACAAAATACCAAATAATATGAACTAAATAACAATTCCAATACTAGATCACATAACTCAATCAAAACATTACACGGACCACTGAAAATTATGTTGAATCAACTAGAGATACTTATCTCAAAACTCATTAAACCATATTAGCTCATCTACAAAACACTGACCAAACCAACTCATTTAATTTGACTGCAACATCAAAGTACACAGAAGAATATGTTGACATCAATGACGACACATCTTCACAACAACATCCAATAATAATAAGCCAATGCATCACATATTTATAAAGTCCAACACAAAGTAGTAGGCTTCCATGGTTTCCAAAACCAACTTCAAAGCCTAAGAGGTAAGTTGTGTCATTAATAATATAATTACCATTATCATGACATGTTGCACATAGAAACCTTCCAAAGAACTAACACCTATCTCATCCAGAATGGTTATCTTGCCCAATGTAAATTAAGTCCAACATAGAAACTCCTATAACCAGGAATAGGTAGTTTCCTTACCTCACACCACTTGTCAAAACTGAATTCCACCATAAATATTAATTGCTCAAATACAACTCCACTCCATAATAGAAAACACAAGCCAAGACTCTTTAATCAAAATAAGAAATTGCCAAATCAATTTTTGCTCCAAATTGGAAATATATGACAACACCTTCCCAAAATGTAGAATCTTCCAAGTGGACACCAATTTCCTAAAAAAAATGGTTATACCATCTCATCACTGCCATGTAGGATGCCACCTCACTAAGAGGACCCACAAAGTGAATGGAAACTTAGGAAATTAATAAATTAAAATAAATCAATTTTAAATAACCAATGTTAGGACTGCAAGGTTGAGACACCTTATCCCAACATTGGTAAGGTTGATGAGCTCTACAAAATCCTCAACAACCATTTTTACACTATAGTTTTGGGGTCAATTATGGAAAGTCAAAGCATGAACAAAAGCACTGGTTGATTCTTTAATGGCTACCCTTACTGCAATGTAAAGCACCTGATTCTTTACGTGGAGAGATGAATTGGTAATTTATGGAGATAGATTAACTGCTCGAATACAAATCCAATCCATAATAGAAAACATAAGCCTAGACTCTTTAGTCAACATAAGAAATTGCCAAATCAATTTTTGCTCCAAATTGGAAATATATGACAACACCTTCCCAAAATCTAGAATATTCCAAGTGGAAACTAATTTTCTAAACAAAATGATTGTGTCATCTCATCACTGCCATGTAGGATGCCACCTCACTAAGAGGACCCACAAAGTGAACGACAACTTAGGAAATTAATAAAGTAAAATAAATCAATTTTAAATAACCAATGTTAGGACTCCAAGGTTGAGACACCTTATCCCAACATTGGTAAGGTTGATGAGCTCCACACAATCCCCAACAACCATTTTTACACCTCAGTTTTGGGGTTGATTATGGAAAGTCGAAGCCTGAACAAAATCATTGTTTGCTTCTTTAATGGCCACCCTAACTGCAATGTGAAGCACCTACTTCTTTGCATGGAGAGATGAATTGGTAATTTATGGACACATATTAGCCATGCAGCTTTCTAGGTGAACAATACGGCTACACAAACTCTCTATCTCAATGATGTCTTCCACATTCCCTTCATAGCTACTACTAACTACATTAATTCTAATGGATGCAAACATTCATCGCCACCACTACAATGAAAGTCACAATAACACATTTTGTCGAGGTCTTCCTTGTGGAAAACATTTTCTCTGTGATTCAAACCCCTGAGCTTTGTATTAGGGAACCCATATATTTCATATCTCTCTATTCTTTTTAAAGCAATCAAAGACTAAAATCTCAAGGAAAAACAAATAGTAATTTACATTTGTATTTAGTCTCACATGTGTACCGTGAAGGAAACAAGGTGGCGGATAATTTAGCCAACATTGGGGTTGGATTGGCAAGTAGAAAAGTCTGAAATAGTAATGATCGGATCCCAATGGATCTCCACATCCTTATCAGCAATGATTATAATGTGTGCAAGGCATAAGGGGTTTTTGGAAATTATGAAGGATAACGAGTACCAATGTGTCTCGGGCAGTACAACTTTTATGAAGAGAGAGCTGAACTTTCTAGGGGCTTTTGTATTCCTTTCCATCTGGTTATGCTTGTTCACTATTGTTTTGCAATTTGTTGTAATTGGGGCTTTTTGTGCAATGGGGGAGATAGAAATCGCTTGGAACCCACGGTTTTTTAGAAATGGTGGAACAAAGAAGCTTTTTGGAAGGAACTTTCAACTAGATGTTTAACAGGTTATATGGAGACTCTGCACAGGTCAAATGCCTTTGTCACCAAGGCCTTTGTTCAGGGGTGGAAGGGCAGTGTGCTCTGCGCCTATGGTGTTGAGCTGGAAGTTAATGAGGATTTGGTGGCCAAGGTTTCCAATACCTTGATTGAAGGTACTAAGGTTTAGAGAGATAAAAAGTGTGCGACTGAGGCGTTTGAAACTTTTCTCTTGTCGAAAGAGGGAGAAAATGAGGAAGAATACGAATAGTGGGTGGGATAGAACCTCAATCATGAAGCTCTAGAAGGTGATTTCGGAGGTCATCATGCAATACCTCACACTGGATGGTAAATTTTGCAGTTTATTCAATTATCTCTTTGTCATTTTGAGTCATTTTCGGCACAATAAGTGTATTTATTTGCCCTTTTATTTGGCTGCGTATCTAAATCGTAGTATTCGAGCTCATGAGAAAAGGGCTTCCTCCCCTATTCTTCACGAGGGCTTAATCTTGTTGAAAGGAACCCTAAGGCTAAAGTGGGCATTGAGTTTCAGAAGAATGTCCGGGTGCATTATGGGGATACAAATTCTGATGAGGAGGTGGATTCTTGATGGGGATAAGGTCTTTCATATTTACGAGAATCAGGATCCAATGTCATCCTCTACTAAAAACCCTAATCCCAATGGCGGAAAACGCTTTGTAATTTCAGATGAGGATGACGACCCCAATTATGTTCGTAATTCGATGGACCCTATTGTTGATGTGAAGGGTACGAGGGTGCCTAGGGCTTCTGTTTCAAGTGCTAAAGGGAAATCCAAAATCTCGAGGCCCCCGACGGTCAATGTCATCAATTCGCCTACTAAAAGGAGGAAGGCCTCTCTTATGTATTCGGGCAGGCCTGCGAAGGAGCAAGATGTTAATATTGCTACGCCTAATGATGGGGAAAGGGCTATGCCGAAGGAGATGGGTTCCTCTAACCTTGAGACCACTATTTCCAATATCAATTTGAGGAACTTAGAGAATCAAATCGCTCTATTTAACTAGATATTTTAGGTGATTAATTACCTAAAGGAGAAGGTTAATCCACCTAAGGGGGTCTAGGACAACCTCAATATGGATCACGAATAGCAAATCAAAGCCTTGGAAGATGATTGTCACAAACTCAAATAGAGTTTGACTGCAGTGGTGGTGGTTAGGAGGTGGCAATCGACAATACCAGTGAGGGTCTCCATAAGCTTAATGAATAGGCTGAAGTCTTGCACGCCATTTATCAGGGCAACTCCTCTTCGGGCAGCATTAAGACGGTCAAGAGGACTAAGGTGGGGAATGCAGGTACTCGCAAGATTCTAAGAGTGCCATCGGACAACATGGATGCAGACTTGGACGAGATAGTGTTGCCCCAGTCGCGCTCGGTGACGAGGCTCCGCAACAAGGATAAGGGTATGACCCCTGTGGATAATATTAGTAAGAAAGTTTTGCTGATTAATGAAGAGGTCATTCAGAAAATGACAAATTAGGCAAGCTTCTGTAGTTTCGTTAGGGTGTTCTATTTTGTCTCTCGGGTTGGGCTTCATTGCGCTGTGTTTTGAGAACTAGTTGACGTCATTTTTACTGCTGGATCCTGGATGACTGTACTTTATATTTAATTTTGTTGACTCGCGATTTCTGGTCCCTGTAAAACCAGTTTTCCACTTTAATCAAAACTTACATCCACATTCTACTTCATCCCATATCCAAATCGAGAGAAGTAGACAGATATACATGACTGATGGTAAGTGATATACACGGACATATTTACATAGTGACGGGAGATATCTTCTTCCTAGTCCTTATCTTGTTATTTCGATTCGAATTTTCTCAAGCTAGAATATTATATGTAATGGTAAGCGCAGTACTGTCGATCGATCAATCGTATAGTATACAAGCAGTCAGCTATATTCGCTCATTATTTTGAAGCCTGTGCGCGGTATGATCGAATTACCACTGCAGATTTCACACCATTTCATGTTCTTTGTTCTTTTCTCTCGATAGCTCACCTACCATACGTTTATTATTTGCTGAATATACAATGTACTTCATCTAAAGTTAGACTCGTCATTGAGTGGAAAGTAGACTGCCATAAGCCACTAAAAGATTCTCAGGAAACTTCCACTTTCTTCACGAATATCAACTGTAAAATTATGCATAGTGCTGGCCCAGGCGTGCTTTTAGTCCATAAGATGCTTTACATAAATTAAATGTTCTTTGTTGTTTTGTCGTAGGAACTTGAGCGTCTAGTTGTTTATCACAAGAGATGAGCGTCGCAAGTTGAAGCAAGTAGGAACTCCACACATGAGGAAAATCAAACAAGTTGCATATAAACAAAGCTTCTAACAATTTTCAACAGTTGAATGGACTCTGCATTCCACAAAGGGGGATGAAGGGTTCATTACTAAACGACGACGAATAGCCCAATAAAAATCTAAAAGTAGGAAATTCATTGAACAAGGCGAGACTGTCACAACTCGTGCCTTTGATGCTTCGATACAACACACCCAAGATCTAGACATACTGGGGTTTGCATCCATTCGACCTAAGACGCTTTTTTTGAAACTTACATTTTCATCGTATATTTATATGAAGCAAGTTGCATATAAACAAAGCTTCTAACAATTTCGAGTAATTGAATGGACTGTGCATTCATTAAAGGACAATAAATAGCCCAATAATCATCTAAACCTAAGAAATCCGTGGGCTACGTATACATTGTGATCCACTCTTGCACATTTAACAAGGCAAGACTTTCACCCAAGGCCGGGGCATATTAGGGTTTGTTTCTATTCACATTTTACAATACAAGATTGATATGCATATTTTTTTGGTAATGAAAAGCAACTTTGTATTTTCAAATGTTTTCTTATTTTTTTCAAATATTCTTTTATATATGAGATTTTTCAAATTTATTTTAATTACAATGTTTATCAATTAAAGTTTTTATTTTCTAATTTAATATTTCAAAAAATACATGTTGCTCTTGAAGTTTCACTTATATAATAACAATAAAATTTCTATAATTGATATAAATGAGATTTCTTCTGACTTATTTATTTTTTATGTTCTCCAAGCGAAGCTTTATCATAGTGAAGAGCTATATCAACTCAACAAGACCTCCTTATGTAGCTAGTCTTTTGGTTCTATTATTGACATAAATTTATTGCATTATTTTCTCGAAAAAAAATTATATAATTAGATTGGCTTATTGAATTCAATTAGTTTGTTGTATCAATATCTACAATTATCTTCTTATAGTAGCAAATGAAACTTCAGATTATGGCATGTAGAATAACATTAGTCTCACATTAAATATCTCTAGCCTCATTAGCTTCTATGATAAGCTAGTATTCCTTTTCCTTAACTAAATTTCAATCATTTTAAAATTTGTCATCATTTCATCATAATATTTGGTCTTGGAATAGTTCTTCACATTCCCTAGAATAGTTCTTTTTCAATATAAATAATTTATTAATATTTTTCTTACGAAGTTTACTAATCCGTGTTTCAAAATGTGCAAATGTTTGGGATTTGTTAGAAGTGATTGTAGAACTAGAAATTTTCTATTCAGAATTATTTGGTTGACCTTCGCACAAGGTAGGTTCATAATTGAATAACTCATAAGATTTGATGAGAATCGAATATTATTTTGAAATTGCAAAGGTCTTTGAATTTTTATTATAGAAAAACATGGTATATCTAATTATTTTTTTATTTTTTTTTGGGATTTATTTTAATCTTTTTCTTCTCTTTTTAGTTAAAATATAAGGGTACTAAGGGTAGGTTTCTACAATCTATTTTATTCTTGTGAAAATGTAAATCTATAGTGAAGGATTTCTCTTTTTATGAAAGAGGTGAATGTAGAAGATTTTACAAACCTTTAGTCTTAACACTTTTCTTATTGCAATAAAGTCTTTAGACATATATTTTGTAAGTCATCTCTTAGCTATCACAAATAATCTCATATGCTTGGAGAATAGTAGTTAGATGTTGACCATATTAGAGTTTTCCTATTTGCATATTCTACTTTATACAGTTTGCCTCTTATTTATTTTGATGCATATTGTACATTTTTTCTAATATCATTGTTATATAAATATTTTATAATTTGAATCAGTCAACTAAATCACTTATTCTCTTTAAAAGAATCTGTTCAACCACATTAATTATGCTAACAATCATTTTTAATTTCCTTTCTAAAACTCATATTCTATAGTTCTATAAATGTTGTGTAATTAATAAGATTTTAAATTTAAATTACATTTTGCAAGCCTTTTTCTCTATATTTCTTTTAAAAGAATCAGGTGTTTGATAGTTGTGCATCCTCTAGGTATATTTCTTATTCATGCATCTTTTTTTCTAGAATCCAAACTATAGCCTTTGAAACTATGTTTCTTATTTTCTATTTCTATTTTTTATTACTTTTTATCAATATAAAGAAGGAAGGGGCTCCAACCCATTATAGAGATAAGAGGAGCATAAAAAAAGCAAAAATAGACCAAGACTAGCAATAGCTAGCCACAAAAAAAAATAAGAAAGTAGATAATACACAAAGAAAAATATATTTATGGCACTCTCTATCTTTTCAAGACACACTTCTCTATGTGGAATCCTCAATTTCATAAGCCAAAATTATTAAAAAGGTATTAAAGAACTATTCCTTGGCATCGAGTCAAAAAATGAATTTTGTAAAATCTAGTATTTTCCTTTTTATTACACCACCAAGGATCTCTTCATGAATTGAATCAATCCTTGAATTTAAAAAAGTCCATCTTCTTAGTAAATACCTTGGAATTCTCCTCTTTTTAGGCCCTAAGATAGTGGAAATATGAAATAAATCCTTAAATCTCATCCAAAGTAGAGTCAAGTCTTGGAGAGATAGATGGATGACACTTGCAAGTAAATTGACCAAGATCAAAGAGGTCTTATCATCCATTCCTAATTAAATAGTATGCTATTTCTAAAAATTCCTTCATTAGTTTAGTAGAGCATCGAATAGGACATCAAGAAATTCTTATGGAAAGAAAAGAAATCAGGGGGAGAAGGTTTGCATAATCTGGAGGCAAGGAATCTATGTCTAGGAGCTAAACTAGCTTAGAACATGTATGATAAGTAACCATCTAAATGGGCCCACATATTATGAGACAAATCCATGGACTCACCTACTCGGATAAGAATATTCACAATGGCCAACCTCCCAAAGGGCTCAAAAATATTGGACTTGTTAGCCATATGAAAAGACATAATCACTTCCCACTTGACTTGGATCATTCATAATGGTCAAAAATATATGTTTTAGGAAAACTCATGGAATGGCCTCCCTACCTCGGATAAATTTGAACGGCATGTAGAGGTAAAAACATATTTTAAACACCATTAGGGCTCTAGGTTCAAATATTATCTCAACATACCTAATAATACCCTTCATAGAGCTCAACTCGGATGTATGAAGGACTATAATATACCAAATAACTAGAAATGCCTTCTATTATAGTTGGTAAGCCAAAGAAAAATCTTTCTATCCCACCAATATGACATCCTAATTTGGGCTCCTTCAGATCAAGGCATATATAGTGTGAAGTTAGGATACACCTTCATTATTCACAAAGATAATTCAGATTTACCAAAATGTTGGCCTCATAAACTCTATTGGAATGAAGCATTTTTACCTAAGAAAATCTCTTTTGATTGGTTAGCCATCAATAGACGAATTCTATCCAGTGAAAGACTTGTCAAAATGGGCATAGAATACACCTTCAATTGTCTTATGTGTGGGCAAATAAAGGAAACTATAGACCATCTTCTCTTAACATGCAATTTCACCCAACGATGTTGGGCCTAGCCCTAAAATTGACTTGAATTGCAAGCTTACATCCCAAAATAAATTAAGGATAAGTTCAACTCATGGAAAAATATTCATCAAGTAGTGATGTTTTCTTCCATAGATAGTCAGCCCATCTATCTTAATATGGAATATTTTGTGGGAAATAAATAGACGAAATTTTAGGAACAATTCTTCTCATATTAAAATTTGTTGATAGCATTGAAAGGTCAATCTCAGAGGTTGTTATGACCAAAATCATAAAACAAGGAAAGTGGAAAGAATTATCAAATTCAGACTCAACTTGTTTATCAAGATAGAAGCTCCTCCACCCCCAAAAATTAGGTTCAATTAAACCTATAAGTAAGGTTGAGAGATCTGCCATATCCTGGATCCTCCCTCCACTAGATATATTAAGATTTTTTATGGTGCCTCCTAAGGGAATTCCAACAATATCTAAATGTGAATCATCACCCAAGTACACCTTACCTCCATTAAATTCTTCATATCTAGAAAACCAATTTCTATTGAAAGTCATATGTAAAGATGCACCTAAATCAATTAACCATGCATCATTACCTACATAAGTAGCTAAAGTTTCAATGAATGCATCACCATCTTCCTTCTCAGACCCGGAATCAAAATCAAACTTCTTCTTTTTCTTCTTCTTTTCTTTTTTTGCAATCCTTATGGATGTGTCCTGATATACTGTAATTCCAACAAATGACTTTAGACTTTCTAGGGGATTTCAATCTTCCTTTAGACTTGGATTTATTATGCTTCTCATTCTTCTTTCCTTTTTCCTTGGGTCTTCCATGAACAGTTAGAGATTCCTTTGAACTAATGGATACCTTCCTGTACATCTCTTCCATAAGCAATGGATGCACCACATATTTAGACTTCAAAATAATAGAAGTACTATTGATATCCATAATAATAGAATCCTACGAATCAGGCAAAGAACAAAGCAAGATCTGACATTTCTTCTCCTCATCCATCTTGACACCAACAGATACCAATTGAGAAACCAACATATTAAATTCTTCTACGTGGTTTATAATCTATCCACCCTCTTTCATTCTCAAGGAATACAATTTATTCCTCAAGAAAATCTGATTCAATAAAGTTTTGGCTTGATATGGTTCACTAAGTTTAGTCCATAGCTTCTTTGCAAAGGTCTCTCCGTGGATATTTATCGAAATAGAGTCTGCCAAACACAATCTAATTAGACCCTTGGCTTTAAAATCCATAACATCATATTGAGTAGCCGCAATAGGATCTGAAGGTCTTGAGACATTCACATCACCAACATGCCACAAATCTTGATATATTAGCAGATCGTCCATCTTCAACTTCCACATCTCAAAATTACCTGCAAAAAATTTCTCCACCTACATTCTCCATGATGAACTTGCCATTTGAAAATTCCTACAACAAGATCAAAATGTATCTTCTACACAAGCTCCCATTCAAATCTAGATTAGTTCAAAAAACCCAACAACATGGAATTGAAACCAAAGGTGATCAGGCTTTGATACCACTTGTAAGGAAGTTAAGTAGTGGAATAACTTCCTACACTAACCTTGAGAAGATGATAATGCAAAAAAAATTATAAATTGGGTTAGTGCAGGATCATGGGGGGCCAAAAAGTGGCGATGTGAAACAAATGGCATTCTCCACTCGCCTAAAAATGCGAAAAAATCCGTGTTGACTTTTTGCTTGGCCTATGTGTCAGTACACCTTGGCATGGTAAACACCTAAGCAAATCGGATATCGAATAAAATCGGATATCCAATTTTTATTTGTAATTTTAAATTAAAAAATAAATTATATAATATATAATGTAATATAATAATATATTATATATTACATATTATATAATATATAATATAATATAATATTAAATATTATAAAATATGTATTATATAATATATTATTATATTAAATTATATATTATATAATATATAATATATACTATATTATTATATTATATAATATCATGTTATTTTAAAATAATTTAAGTATAAAAATCGGATATCCAATTTTATCAGATATCCGATTTTCTGAGACAATATAATTGGACTGTGATAGCCCGTGAGTTATTTTTAACCCACGAACTACGCGATTTTTGGGAATCTGATATCTGGTTGGATCCAATATCTGGTTTTTCGACCCAAATTTGCTAAAAAATAAATTAAAAGGTAGGATTTTTATTGTTTTCAATCATTTTCATTCAATTTTTGTATTTTTTTAAAATTTTTATTTGGTTTTTCATTGAAAATATGGTTTTTTCCATGAAAACTAGGTTTTTTTAAATCAAATACAAAATTGTTTAAATTTGTTAACTAAATTCAATTGTTTACATTCAATTACATTAAAATGGGGGATAATAGTGAAAATGTTGGTCAACCACCACCGCATCAACCAAACCCTCCTTTGCCAAACCCCCCCTCAATTCAGGATTTAATTACATAAAATTTGAACCAATTGAGGGGGATTGCATATGTATATCATAGGATCCCTCACTTGAACCCAATGTTTGATCCCCTCATGTCGATCATAAAGAGTATAGAAACCATGACTGAGGAGCACAATGCCGCTCTTTTGTGGCGAGATTCTATGAGGGAACAATATACGAATGGCTTGTCCTATAAGGAGATCAAGGATCTTGAGATATCCAAAGCCGCTATCACTGCATTGTTTGTGAATCCCCTCTCTGGTCAACCCGTAGACCTCCCAAAAAAAAACTTTCTATTAAATGGTGCCCAAATGATGGTATTGTGAAAAACTTTTGGGATCGTTGGTGGATGGTTTTCAACAAACCACCCAGCGACAATCTAGTAGTTTAGCTAAAGACAAGGGAAAGGTAATTGAATGCAAATATTCGGGATCTATAGTATAATGAACAATTTAGGATCTGGTAGTGTAGCTAAAGACAAGGGAAAGGTAATTGAATGCAAATATGATTGAATGAGTAGTTTAAATAACTTATAATGATTATACACATCTAGACATAGATTGATAGTTTTACATACTTGTTGTGTATATGTACAAAAAATTCTTGGCTTCACATCCTTGTTAACTACACCCAGTATACCTGAAGATGAAGAAGAAGAAGAAGAAGAAGAAGAAGAGATGCCTCGAGTACATGTGTGTTTATTTTATTTTGTGTTTAGTAGATATAATTTGTTATTATCAATGACAATTATATGCTAACTTGTATCAATGTCATGTTTGTGAACATATGCAGGTTGTGTATGAAAATATTGCAGACATACCTCCTCTACCAAAGACATACATCAAGAGTCCTGCAAAACTGAAGAGAAAATGTGGATATGAGGTAAACAAGAATAGTTCAATTATAGTTCATTTTTATGTTAACTTTTCAAATGTGAGTTATATAATATAACTAATCTTAATCGTGGTTTGTTTTTTCTTGTGCAGGATCCTTCAAAGCCGAGCAATACAGCGAAGAGGATCAATTTTGATGATCCATCAGCAACTTAGGATGTTATAGATAGTTTTGGGATACTTACATGTCTAGTTGGCATGTATATTTTGTATATGGACATACATTCACGTATATAGACATACATTTTGTTTGAGTTGGCGTTTATGCCATATTTATGTATGGACATACACTTGTAATCATTTGACATTTTCATATATACAGAAGTTGATATTTGATCATATAAATTGTTGCTCATTTGTTCATGGTGTTATCATGGAAATCTTTAATATTCATTCCAATAATTAACAATGGTTGATAATGGTTATTTAATGAACAATAGAATTCATTTCATTTCATCGTAAGTGTTGTTTGTATAATGAAAAATAAAATACACTTCATTATTACCCTATGCATGCTCCTATTCCCCCCCCCCGCCCCCACTCAGTCGAACGCTCGAGGTCATACCCTACCGGCATTGTCCCTTGAGCACCCTCGCTGCTAAAAAATGTCAAACTTTGACGAGCCCTAACTCAAAATCCGTGGCACCTACAAATAATCCGTTTGAACCTATGGGTCCAAGAGAGGGGTCCCTAAAAAATCCTATCTCGGTTTTTCAATTTTCCCTATGGTTTTATTAAGGCAGCATTTTTCGGTTGACGAAAAAATCGTTAGTCTCATTCAATCGAATGTTGTCACCTGGCCAATTTATCGTTCTACTCATTTTCATAACGAACCGTCGACTCCAACATGTCTAGTTAGGCATTATTACCCTATGCATGCTCCTATTTTGGCCCCCCACTTGGTCAAACACTCGGGGTCATACCCTACCGGCGTCGTCCCTTGAGCACCCTAAGTGCTAAAAATTGTCAAACTTTGATGGGCCCTAACTCGGAATCCGTGGCACCTGCAAATGATCCATTTAAACCTAAGAGGCCATGAGAGGGTTCCTAAAAAATCTTATCTCGGTTTTTCAATTTTCCCTACAGTTTTATTAGGGCAGCATTTTTTCGGTTGGCAAAAACATTTTCAGTCTCATTCAATCGAATGTTGTCACGTGGCCAATTTCTCGTTCTGCTCATCATGATAATGAACCATCAACTCCAACATGTCCAGTTAGGCATTATTACCCTATGCATGCTCCTATTTTTGCCCCCCACTCAGTCGAACACTCGGGGTCATACCCTACTAGCGTTGTCCCTTGAGCACCCTAAGTCCTAAAAGTTGTCAAACTTTGACGGGCCCTAACTCAGAATATGTGGCACCTATGAATAATCCATTTGAACCTATGGGGCCATGAGAGGGGTACCTACAAAATCCTATCTCGGTTTTTTAATTTTTCCTACGATTTTATTAGGGCAGCATTTTTTTGGTTGGCAAAAAAATAGTCAGTCTCATTCAATCGAATGTTGTCGCATGGCCAACTTCTCGTTCTACTTGTCGTGATAACGAACTGTCAGCTCCAACATGTCCAGTGAGGCATTATTACCTTATGCATGCTCCTATTTTGTCCCCCACTCAGTCGAACGCTCGAGGTCATACCCTACCGGCGTCGTCCCTTGAGCACCCTAAGTGCTAAAAATTGTCAAACTTTGATGGGCCCTAACTCAGAATCCGTGGTATCTGCAAACAATTAGTTTCAACCTACAGGGCCACAAGAGGGGTCCCTACAAAAGCCTATCTTGGTTTTTCAATTTTCCCTATGGTTTTATTAGGGCAGCATTTTTTGAGTTGGCAAAAAAATCATCAGTCTCATTCAATTGAATGTTGTCACGTGGCCAATTTCTCATTCTGCTCGTCGTGATAATTTACCATCGGCTCCAACATGTCCAGTTAGGAATTATTACCCTATGTATGCTCCTATTTTTGCCCCCCACTTGGTCGATCACTCGGGGTCATACCCTACTGGCGTCGTCCCTTGAGCACCCTAAGTGCTAAAAGTTGTCAAACTTTGACGAGCCCTAACTTGAAATATATGGCACCTTTGATTGATCCCTTTGAACCTACGGGGCCACGAGAGGGGTACCTACAAAATCTTGTCTCGGTTTTTTAATTTTGCCTATGGTTTTATTAGGGCAGCATTTTTTCGGTTGGCGAAAAAATAGTCAATCTCATTCAATCGAATGTTGTCGCGTGGCCAATTTCTCATTCTGCTTGTCATGATAAGGAACTGTCAGCTCCAACATGTCTAGTGAGGAATTATTACCTTATGCATGCTCCTATTTTTCCCCCCACTCGGTCGAACGCTCGAGTTCATACCCTATCGGCGTCGTCCCTTGAGCACCCTAAGTGCTAAACATTGTCAAACTTTGATGGGGAACTCAGAATCCATGGTACCTGAGAACGATCCATTTGAACCTGTAGGGCCACGAGAGGGGTCCCTAAAAAATCCTATCTCGGTTTTTCAAGTTTCCCTACGGTTTTATTAGGGCAGCATATTTTTGGTTGGCAAAAAAATCGTCAATCTCATTCAATCGAATGTTGTCGCGTGGCCAATTTCTCGTTCTGGTCATCGTGATAACAAAACCCTTGACTCTGACATGTCCAGTTAGGCATTATTACCCTATGCATGTGCCTATTTTGGCCCCCCACTTGGTCAAACACTCAGGGTCATACCAGGTACCGATGTCGTCCTTTGAGCACCCTAAGTGCTAAAAATTGTCAAACTTTGATGGGCCCTAGCTCGGAATCTGTGGCACCTGCGAATGATCCGTTTGAACCTATGGTTCCATGAGAGGGGTCCCTACAAAATCCTATCTTGGTTTTAATCACTTACTAAGGAGGTTGTAATCACTCTTTGAGCAACTCTCTTATCTCTTTCTTTGGTATTCTTTCCAATAGAATTGAGAGCATCAAATAGATTTTTGGCAATAATAGAATTTCTCTCCATCTTCTTGTTCATACGAATCTTCAATTTGTTTAGCAATGGCGTCATCTTTATCATCTTTATAAATTGAACAAAGAGTTGGTATTGCTCGGTCAATGTCTTATTGCTAAAATTTTGGTCGAAAAGTTGTATAGCCCACAACCGAACGGTTCTTGTTGACCTCTTGCCTTCAAGATTCACAATAATGTTCTCATCAATTTCAAGTAACCATTTTGGGGTTCTTGAAGGTCTTAGATTTCAAATTTTTCTTTCATCCATGAGAGGGTCTTCATTTCTAAAGTAATTAGGTGTTACATATTGTTCACTTGGTTAAGCAATTCCACCTTCAATGTCAAAGTTTTCCACATTTTCACCTCCAATGTCAAAATTTTCCACATGTTCACCTCCTATGTCAAAATTTTCTACATTTTCACCTCCAATGTCAAAAAAAGTACACCAAAATTATGGACACCTTCATTGTCAACTCCCAAATTTTCACTTTCCATTCTCACATCATGTTGAGCATTTTCCTTATCACTTTCAACATTTTCAACATATTCAAAATTTTCACTTTCAAAATCTACATTTTCATTTTCAATAACTTGTTCAACATTTTCAAATTCAATTTCCTCTTCACTTAAAGTAACATTAGAAATATTTAGCATACCTTGTCTTCTCCTCCTATGACCTTCTCTATATCTTTCTCTATACACTTCAATTTCGTCATTTGAAAGTTTTCTTTTGCGTTTAGACTTTCGACGACTTCTACTCCCCATTTACCTCCACAAAGATGCTCCTAAATGATTGACAATGTAAGATTTAACTTTAAGAATCTCTCAAAAGCACAAATTCGTCTCAATCTCTATGAAAACCCATGATCATCGACAGAAAACAGAATGTGAAGAGTGTGGGCCATTGGAATCCACAAAATGGCCCACGAGGCTCTTTTTTATTTACAAAACTTGGATATCTGATAAAATTGGATATCGGATTATATCGGATATCCAATTTTAATGTATAAATTTGTGGTCCCAAAATTTTTTCCCGTTGCCGCCCTTTTTTTACTATTGCCACATTAATGGCAGTGACAAAAATCGGATATCCGATTTTATTACTCATATTTTAGAGAGAGAGAGAGAGAGAGAGAGAGAGAGCATTAATGACAAAAATCGGATATCTGATAAAATTTGATATTCGATTTTATTACTCATATTTTAGAGACAGACAGACAGATAGACAGAGACAGAGACAAAGACAAAGAGAGACAGAGACAGAGACAGAGACAGAGAGACAGAGACAGAGAGACAGAGACAGAGAAGGAGAGGGAGAGAGGGAGAGGGAGAGGGAGAGAGAGAGAGAGGGGGAGAGAGATAGATTAGGGGAGAGAGAGAGAGAGAGAGAGAGAGAGAGAGAGAGAGAGAGATTTGGTGTCTTAAGGGGTCATATGGTATCCTAAGGAGTCATAGGACATAATATGACCCCTTAGGACACCATAGGACCCATAACGACCCAATATGGTGTCTTAAGGGGTCATATGGTGTCCTAAAGGGTCATAGGACACAATATGACCCCTATGGACACCATATGACCCCTAACGATACCATATGGTGTCATAAGGGGTTGTATGTTGTCCCCAGGGATCATATGGTATCCCATGACCCCTTAGGACACAATATGAACCATAATAACACAATTTGGTGTCTTAAGGGGTCATAGGACATAATATGACCCCTTAGGACACCATAGGACCCATAACGACCCAATATGGTGTCTTAAGGGGTCATATGGTGTCCTAAGGGGTCATAGTACACAATATGACCCCTATGGACACCATATGACCCCTAACAATACCATATGGTGTCATAAGGGGTCGTATTTTGTCTCCAGGGGTCATATGGTGTCCCATGACCCCTTAGGACACAATATGAACCATAACGACACAATTTGGTGTCTTAAGGGCTCATATGGTGTCCTAAGGGGTCATAGGACACAATATGACCCCTTAGGACACCATAGGACCCATAACGACCCAATATGGTGTGTCAAGGGGTCATATGGTTTCCTAAGGGGTCGGACATACGTCTACTACTTATATTATAAAAAAATATTATGATTTGATTGTGATTAGGGTGGTCAGACATACGTCTACTTCTTATCTTTTTCTTGAAATTTTAGTACCACTGCATTGAAATTTGAAATTTTCATCAAATACGATTTTTTTTTTTTTTTTTAAACTAGTAACTTAGAAACTACATTCAATTCTCTATAGATTCTCTTCTTACATATTTTAAGAATAATGTTCACAACTTATTCAAATTTTTATGTCAAGTTGCATAACTCTGATTTTCTAAAATTTCATTGCCACTTAAGGGCCTATTTTGGCACACCATGATCTTGCACATACCCAATTGTTACAACAGTCATAGAAACTTAATGAAAATAGAAATAATAGTGTGCATACCACAACATAGTGATTTACATGGGGAAAACCCTTTCCAGAGAAAAACCCCACACTCTAAAAGTATCCCAATATATTATTTAGAAATTAATAACAGATTACAATATACTTGCAGATAAATCTCTTCATAAGAGTACCACCAACTAGAGATTCAGAGGTAACTCAATAGCTATAAGACTCTTACGCACAACCTCCATCTCACTCACCTCATATAAGGAAATACATTACATGAAACCGTCAAATGATATTACAAAACCCTGAGCTAAAACCAGCCAATAAAGTGGAACCAACCTTATCTCCAATCCTAGATTCCCTATGATGTGTCAAAACACACATCAACATGTGTACCTCCCTTTTACAACTCAATTATGTGTATGAAACATTTTTATATAATTTCCTATTTCTGAAGACCAAAATTCTAGAGGTCATAACTTGTGAACTGGGTGTCTAATAAATGAACTATTTGAAGTGCTGGAAAGCTCCCGGTGTGGTCTATCACCTCATAGCCTACTATGCTAGTTATGCCCACTTTTTAGGGAATTTGAGAACCTCTAAAGTCATCAAAATTAAATTTCAACCTTTCATTACAACCTTCAAAAATAGAAACTTTAATATCTTTAAATCTAGCTATGATCTTGCAATGAAAATTTCTCGACATTCTTATCTAGCCAATTCAAAAATTTGGGGAAAATTTTGAGCCAATTCATGCTCAAACAAAAACTTACTATAAATAGTAATTTAATGTAAATGCAAGGTTGAGACACCATTTTCCCAACATGAGTATCCCGACTTTGATCTTTGACAAAATGGAATAGTATTTAAACTTTGGTTGAACCATAAGCAGTGTGTTTTTGAGGTTACATGAGGGAAACTCCTAGGGTGGTCTCTCATCATGGCATTAAGTTAGATCTAGCAAACTGAAAGCCATAATAGAAATACCTCCACCTTTGAATCTGAAACAATAAATAAGTCTGTAGGGGAAAATATAGCCTATAAAAATATTCATAACACAATTGGCCAATAAATGTCACCCCTTCCAACATTTTCTTCATAAGGGAGTAACCTTCAAATGGAGTGAACAATGTTAGCAATCTTTCCAAAAGTTAAAAGACTATTTGTTATCTCCACCAGTTTTGATGCCTCCTATTGAAGGTAAACCTTTCATATTGTACATATCATCAACAAACAACATTAGGGGATCTCCTAGCACAAAATAATGAAGAATAATAAGAGATCTAGCTATATACTATATCACCCAAACATTGGTTGGATATGAATTGAATTATACCACTATTGAACATGCATGCCTAGCAGTTGTCTTCGCTACCTAGAAGCTTAGACATTACATGTTAAGTCACAAGACATTTCTTATAACAAAATCAAGCCCATTGAAGTGTGTAGGGAAACACTCACAAGTTGCCTTGCTAAGTGAAATATGATATTGAGTGAATTTGATATTCAATATGTAGACCGCAAGGCTATAAAAGAACAAGCAATAGAAAATCAATTGGTTGAAGCTCCTAACCAAGATGATCACCTATTGTTATTTGATTTTCTAGATAAGTCCATATTCAATATCACACCTACCACTGAATGACAACTATACTTTGACCTCTCACACACACAACATGGCTCAAGAAAAGTATTTTTTTTTTTATTCCATAGGAGGATGCAATCCCTAAATCATATATAATCACTTTTCAATGCACAAATAACATTTTAGATTATGATAACTTAGTCATAGGATTAATAATTGCAGTGCAATGGACATTAACCATCTTGAATTATATGGTGATTCTCAATTGGTGATCCAATAAGCAATTGATGAATATGAGACTAAAGATGAAAAACTTATCCCTTATAAAAATTTTGTTGATTTCTACAAAACCAAGTTTGTTACAATCACATTCAATCAAGTGTTGCATCTACAAAACAAACCAACATATGTCATGGCTACTATTGCATTTGTGCTTGATATCCCACAAAATGTTGCTAAAAGTGAATTCTTGGTAGAACAACTAATGATTCTAGCCTTTGAGATTCCACCATCTTAACTTGTGTGTGAAACTTTTAGTCCTAATTCTCCTTAGTACTAGGACATATACTATTACTTAAAATCCCAAATATTACCTCCCAACCTATCAAAAAATCAATGCCATTCCTTTACCCATCAAGCCACTAGATATGTTATCATCGGTAACACCCTCTGTTGTCACTCTTTCCACCAAACCCTCCTCAGGTGTCTCGATTCTGATGAAGCACAAAGTTCTTTACAAGAGGTTCATGATAGAATTTGTGGGTTCCACTTCAATGGTTTCTTTCAAACAAATTGATAAGAGCAAGGTACTAGTGGCCTACCATAGAAGAAGAGGCTAACACTTTTGCAAAGAAGTTCTATAAATGTCAAATTCATAGAGATCTGATTCATGCACCAGTGCAAGAACTTTGGCCTATTGTATCTACTTGGCCCTTTTCTGAATGGGAACTCTAGCTCATAGGTAATATTCAACCTACCTCCACCAATGGTCATAAACTCATTATAACTATCATTGAATACTTCACTAAATAGATTGAAGCCATTCCCATGACCTACATTACTGTTGCACAAATTTCCAAGTTTTTTTCTAAATTACATTATATGTCGATATGGATTCCCTTTGTCTATTGTTATTAATATATTTTGTTGTCCCTTGAAAAACCAAGAAATTACGGAACTCTGTAAGAAGTTTCATATTCAACACTGCTTTTCCTCTCCTTACTACCCATAGATTAATGGCCAAGCTAACGCATCTAACAAAACCAATATAAAACTTCACAAGAATATTGTCAATGACATTGGCCACAAATGGCATGTATAATTTAATCTTGTCTTATGGGCATACCAAACTAGCATCTGCACACCTACAAGCACTATCCCTTATTCCCTAGTCTATGGTATTAAAGGCATCCTTCCTATTAAGATTGACAACATCCCCTCAATGAGAGTCTCTTTGTGCCATATCATTGATTATGAAGAATACAAAGTATCCAAACTATATAATCTAAAAACATTAGATGAGCGATGCCAAACTACCTTAGTCCTTCTACAAGCATATCAAAATTGTCTTTGAAGGAACTATAACAGGAAATTCAAGGGTAGGAACTTTGAAGTTGGAGACTTTGTCCTCAAGATGAATCCAAAGAATTAGCAGGAAAGGGAGAAGTCAGGCAAATTTGAGCCTAATTAGCTAGGTCCCTATGTGGTTACTGTAGCCTGCGGACCAAGAGAATCAACTAGCGACATCATAAGAACCCCTATCTAAAATTATAAATGGTATGTACCTCCACAAGTATTATACTTAATTGAATATAATCCTAAAAAGGGAACCAAAAAATTGAATATGATCCCTAAGAAAAAAGAACCAAATTTTTTAATATGATCTTCAAAAAAGAAATGAAAATAGTAAAGATAAATCATTTACCCATTAGTGAAAACCTTGCAATGAAGTGCTCTAGGTAAGTACTATGGTGAAAACTTGGCAAACAGGCACTACATGTAGTAGGTCACTGCTCCATCATCTATCGCCAGTTTATCAGAATCCTATCCATCTTTGTGATAGATTTTCTATTCATCTTTCCATCAAACCCCTTTCTATCATTTTTGGCCTAAAAATGGTTGTTATTCATTGTATATCCTTAGCACAAACCAATCATGTATATATGCTCATTTTGGCCATTGTATATAGTTACATGAATTGGGGGCATCTCTTTTATCCTTATCAATTTATGGAGTCCTTCTCATTACAAGGTCAGAGGGTGACCTTGTTGACATTTTTTGTCTTAACCTTGGCCATGCAAATAACTAATCTGAGAAATAACCTAATTGCTAAAACCCTAGTACTTCCCAAAGGATTAAACCCTAAGCGCTTAAAGTATTTTTGCCTTACTCCCCTCTTGACCTTGTTCTAAGTTGTTTTTGACCAACTCAAGCGATCATTTCACTTGAACTCACTGGTTGGAGTGTCCTTTATTCATCATGGAACCAACCCTATCTCACTTGGTACCGGCAGATGAATGTTATATCGCAAGTTTGCAACGATCAAGGTTGACCACCGCTTGACCCTACGATGTTGCGATGAACTATTGTGGTTATTGGGAAATGTCATATCGCAAGTTCGAAGCGATTAAGGTAAACCATCGATTCCTCCTGCAATGTTGCGATGGACTGTTAAGGGTTACCATGGATGCTAGAGCGCATCATCACAATGGTCAAGAATAAGTGTTATCTCGAGCCACAATCTTGCAATGGGCAGTTAATGGTTAAAGTGAATGTTAGGTCACATCTTCTTCTTTGTAACATTTTCTTGCTATGTCGCGAGCTTGCGATTGAGGGGAATAGTCAAATGGTGGGACTGACAAAGTTTTTATAGACCAATGGTGGTCATTTGATTTTTTCTTATGGAGATTGTTGGCATATGCACACTCCAATGAGACATTGTAGGTGATTGAAGGTTTTGTCATTGATGGCAACCTTACAATCCTATGGCACTGGCAAGGCATTACACCGGCACTAGCAAGATCAGACTCTACACCGGCACTCAGACCACCGACATGGACAGAGAAAGGAAGCATACCGGCACAGAGGCCGACAAGAATTTTTGTTATATTGTATTCTGTTTATTATTGTAAAATCTTTGTAAGCTGACTTGGCATCATTGTTAAATGACTCTTATATAAGAGAGATCATTATAGAACATTTAAAAAAGAAAGTAAGGAGAATATATTTAGGCGAAATAAGGTAGACCTATTATGTGAATTATAGGTTAAGGGTTTATGTAAGAAGTAGAGCATAAACCGGCACTGGATCTAGCATTATAGATGCTATTATGAAGCAGTACAAGATATTGGATTTATATAATCCATCATTGTAAGTCAGTGAGACTTCCCATTGAGCAGTGAGCTCTAGGTAGTTGGCCTTCCTGCATGTGCAGGCCCCTCTTGTAGCAGTAATATTCTCTTATTGGCCAGTAAGTGAATATTGTGGGTCACAAATCCCACCGAGGTTTTTCCCACACTGGGTTTCCTCGTCAAATCATTGTGTTATGGTGTGATTTTCATGTGGTTGCTTTTAATTTTGTTTATTGCATTATTTCTTGCATACCGATACACTGTCATAATATGTTCCACATGTTTTAGTTAAGAAATTCAATACACCGGTTAGATACTGATTCACCCCCCCCTCTCAGTATCTGTGGGAATCTTAACAGAGATATCAACAATGGTGTTTTAACTGGCCATTTTAGGGGTCTTCTAGGTGCATCTCATTTGTTCATCCATGCACAAAGGGAGGATCCAACGACCCAAATTAAAACTTGGTAGTAATCATTGAAATCCAAATGGGTACCTGTGGAGGTTTCCAACTTAATGGTTGAAAATCAGCTTTTGGCCTGGTCAATGACCCAATTTTGATAGAATTACACTCCAACCACTTCTGGATGTCACAAGATGACATCCATTACTCTTTCCAACCACTAAAAACATTTCCTAAGGTTTCCCATGCCAATTTATTTCTCTCATTTTATATTTGGCTCAATGGAGTATGTTTTGATGTCATCTCAGTTTCTTATTTCTCTCATTTTATATTTGGCTCAATGGAGTATGTTTTGATGTCATCTCAGTTGCAGTGCCACTCGAATTTTAGGGATTTTCAAGTCCATTCACCCAAGAAATCACTTTTCAAAGAAAAAAGTGGTTGACCCTGATTTTGAGGAACTTGTTTTAGTTGGTACCTGATTTGGAAGGGAATAAGCATCCAGTACACTTATGCTACTTCAAGTGAAATTAGTTATGAAGTCAAAGATAACTAAATTTGAAAAATTCTAGAGTAGCATTTTAAACGCAACTTCATTCCTTTGAATTTAAATTCTTTCTTTCTTCTCTATGTATACAGCAAAAAGACTTGTCTTGTGACTCAAATCTTTTGAGTTCTTTCAAATATTTTCATGTATTGTAATTAGCCTATTCTTGAAAGTCAATAAAGATTTGTTGTTCCTTCACATGTTCTTGCTCTTTCATTATGATTATATATATTTTATGAGAATACATTGTGACTTTTTAAAAGTCCTATGTTTTCCTTTGTCATCTACATAATGTTTAGAAAGTAAGATTATTTTTAGATTAGGTTATGTGTTGTGTTTACCTATATTTTTCAGTAAATTGCAGTTGTGTGATCTCATTCACCTTCAAGCAAAATTGAAAAGGACAAAACCTTCATATCAAATTTTTATGATCAACATAGTATAAACTAAGTTGAGAACATCCTAGGATTTGAATTAAGTCAAGTTGTAGGTGAAATTGTAGTCACTTTTATAAGAATTTGTTTAAAATAACCAAGATCACGAGCACATTGAATAGAACAAGAGAGAGACAATAGATTTGATAAGAATAAATTGTATTCTAATCAATATGCAAAATACTGATCAACTAGATCATCAAAATTACATACAATGTAGATAAGTTTGCTTATAAAGGAAAGGCGGATATGTGAGCACACAATTATGACATGTGGCTCAATGAGAAATAAGGGTAGTTGAGGGTAGGTAGGAGTAGGTAGGAGAAATAATAAAATATTCCAGACAATGTGGATCACCCACCGAAGGTGGAATGTAACAACAATATAAGACCACAAAAGATGGAATTTATCCTACATACATCATCCTTGTGTGCACAATTCCCTAAGTGTCTAATGTCCAAACTACTATGGAATGCAAAGTCAACTTAAGTAAAGTGTAATTATGAGACATAATTTACACCAACATCCCCCCTTAAGTTAAACGTAGGGAATGTAGACTCAAGTTAACAATGCATGATGGGTCCTAGCTACTAGGCCATGTGAGGTACCCATGTACAAATGAAAATACATACAAACCAATGCAATCTCTCACAAATAGAGAAAGAGAGATAAACCCAATCGAAAAAAACTCCCCCCCAAAAGAGAGAAGGAAACTATACAAAATAACTCTCAAAGAAGTATGAGAATGACAAAACCCCATGTGAGGAAAAAGTCCCCCCCATATGAGAGAAGAAGAAGAGAGACCAAATAGGCCTCACTCAATGTAGAATTTTCACCAATGGTAGAATCTCTAAACTAAACGAAGAAACTTCTCCATGATTGTCGAACAATGTTCCTCCCCTTAGGAAGAAACAAAACCAAAGGTGTCTCCATGAAATATCCCCAATCATGAAGGGAAGATGTAGGAAAAAAACTCATGATGTGTGGAGTCTCTAAAACCTGCTCAAGTGTCCCCATGTTGATGTTGAAAGTTACCCCCTCCAAATCAGGTGTACTGATCCACACTACTGAAAAAGGAAATCCAATACCTAGTGGAGATTCAAACAAGATCCAAAGACTCACATTTCTCCTTTAAGGATAAAGAGACCTCCTCCAAGTGTTGTACATAAGAATCCACAATCATGTCAACCTTGAAAGAATGATCATGTAGAGAATCATAGGGGCTTCACTAGATAGGCAATATTATATCATGTGCATTCATATTGGGGGGGGGGTTAATATCCCAAAAATGAGGGTACAATATATTGCCTATCGGTGAAAATAAGGCATTTTTTAATTTGGGCTATGATAGTGCAATATTTGGCAAAGATAGGGAGGCTTTTAATTCAGTCTGTGTATTGGGAGGGGTTGAAAAAAAAGGAGTTTAGGGCAATATTTTTTGAAAATATTAAGATTCTTTAGTATGTCATGAACGCACATGCTATAACCTAGGCCCACTAAGTGAAGCCCTCGTGTAGACAATGAACAAGAGGATCAGAGTATTCCCTTGCAACAATCAAAGAAGGATCATGTGTTGGCATATGGACACTCCAATGAGACATTGTGTGTGATTGAAGGTTTTGTCATTGATGGCAACCTTGCAATCCTATGGCACCAGCAAGATATTATACCAGCAAAGCATTACTCAGGCAACCTTGCAATCCTAAGGCACCAGCAAGACATTATACCGGCAAAGCATTACTCAGGCAACCTTGCAATCCTATGGCACCGGCATTAGCAAGATCAATCTACACCGGCACCAGCATAGAAGATGTACACCGGCACAGAAAAGAACATGTATACCAGCACTGAGGCCGACAGGATTTTTGATATGTAATATTTTGTTTATTATTGTAAGCCAACTTGGAAAATTGTAAAATGACTCTTGTATATAAAAGAGATCATTGTAAGCATTTGTAGCATATGGATAGATAGCATAAATAAATTATAAGGCAGACCTAATGTGTGAATTGTAGGTCAAGGGTATATGTAAAGAACCGAGCAAGAACCGGTACTGAATCTGACATTGAAGATGCTATTGTAAAGCAGTACAGAATATTGGATTTGTGTAAATCCTCATTGTAAGTAAGTGTGACTTCTTATTGAGCAGTGAGCTCTAGGCAGTTGGCCTTCCTGCATGTGCAGGCCCCTATTGTAAGTAATATTCTCTTATTGGCCAGTAAGTGAATATTGTGGGTCACAAATCCCACCGAGGTTTTTCCCACATCGGGTTTCCTTGTTAAACATCTTGTGTTATGGTGTTCTTTTCATGTGGATGTTTTTGATTCTGTTATTTGCATTAATTCTTGCATACCGGTATACTGTTACTTTATGTTCTACATATTCAGTTTTAAGAAAATTTCATTACCGGTCAGATACTGATTCACCCCCCCCTCTCAGTATCTGTGGGAACCCTAACAATTGGTATTAGAGCCTGGCATTCTATTTTCAGAAGCCTAACAGCTTGAGGAAGATCTTGACACCGGTAAAGATGGAAAATCTGATGAAGCAACTTGAAGGAGCTCTTACTAACTATGATGCAGAGAAGTTAAAAAATATCAAATTAGAAGATGATTTAAAAGCAGCTCAGGACATTATTCAGGCACTTCAAGAAAATCTTACTGTTACAAGGAATAAGAGAAGAGAACTTTGTGAAAAATTGCAAAATGAGAATGATGAAAAGGAATCACTAAATGATATGATAAGAAAATTAAAACAAGAGATCATGACAACAAAAAATGAAATGCAGGACATGACTATGAGATTTTGCAAAGAGATTGAGGACAGAAAGAAGAATGAAGAAGAATTGACCAGAAGACTAAGTGATGCAGCAAATGAGAACACAAGACTTAGCTATGAAAATGACATGTTGAAGACAAATCTAATGCATACTCAGAATGACTGAAATGAACTAATGAGACAAAAAGAAATCTTGGAAAGGGAATTGGAAACTGCAAATCAACACAAAGAAAAATTCAAAAAAAAGCTCAAAAGAAATTGGTACCTTATTGAAGAATCAAAAACCCAAAGGTGACACTTCTGGAATTGGATTTGAAGTTGGAGAAAGCTCCGATACTGCAAATACCTAGGATCACAGCAAACTGGTAAGACCTTCTAATACTTACAAATTCAATGGAAAATGCTTTAACTGTAATAAATATGGTCGTAGGGCGAATGAATGTAGATCTAGGAATTATCAAAACATCAATCCTCCCACTGGTCAATGCACCAAATGCAACAAAATTGGTCATAACTCTGAAAATTGCAGAATGAATGTAAGATGTTATGTTTGTGGAAGATTTGGTCATTTATCAAATAAATGCAGAACACAAACCGACATAGGTTATGGGAAAGCTATTCAGAAAAATAATGTAACTTGTTATGCATGTAACAAGATTGGTCATATTGCTAAATTTTGTAGAAGTAAAGGTACACCGGTAGATAATAGAAGTACTAGCTTGAAAGGTAAAGAAAAGGTTGAAGAGGTTAAGCAAGAATTTTCAAAGCAATGGATTAGAAAAGGTGAACTAAATATTGGGGTTACTCCTCCACCAGTAGAACCAACAAATGCTTCACCGGCAAGACAATATGATGCTCCATCGGCAGGACAGAGCAATGCTCCTTCGACAGGATGTTCTTCATCAAATTGAAGAAAATTATCTTGAGGGTTTGGCAATCAAATGACACATGTGCTATTATTCCCTCGGTTAGAGAAAAGAAGTTGAAAATATTTCATTACCAGCAAATAAAGTTGAGCTAATACATTACTGGCAAGCAATTAATGTGGTAGGTAGCATAAAAGACTTTATAAAATAAGGTTTTTGGCTCCATTTCATTTCACCATGAATTCAAACTTTCAGAGAGTGCGAAGATTTCTGAGCTAAGGCATTCCGAGCAAAGAGGCAAAGCACTTCAGCAATCAATCCATCCAAAGGTAGAAAAAGGTATTTATCATCATGGCATCCTCCTCTGCACCTGAATTCATAGCAAACCCTACAGTAGTCGAGGTTATAAAAAGACCTAGGCCCGTGTTTCAACTAGTTCCCGAGGTAGCTAAGAAAGATGACAACACAGGTGCTTTTTCAAAAATTCCAAAAGGTGTTGTTTATGCAGAAGACCCTAGAATGTATATTCATTGCAACATAGAGGAATTAGGTGATGAGGAAATCAAAAACATGTATAAGTCTGTTATATGTGACAACTCCGGGAATATGAAACCTGAACATAAAATTGTTGAAACCCTAGGATTCACTAAAATCCTCCGCATTCCTGAATTTCCCAAGGAAGTGGTTAGGATAGTTCTAAGTAGGGTACATGGTTCATTCTTTTGGCTTGACTCAGTGCATAAAATTACAAAGGTAGCTGTGAAAGCAGTAACAAGGTTACCTTCCACCGGTACCAGACCCAACAAAACCAAGAAGGTCTCCAATGACTTGGTAACAAACTTAACTGGTGCAACATCCGACAAGAGATCATTGAGGGTTAATGATGTGACCGATACAAATGTTAGATTTGTTAGCATGATTCTAGGTTACAAAGCAACTCATTCTAATAGGCTTAACTCTGTTTCTAGTTTATGCATAAAAAGTGCTTATGACATGGTGAAGGACAATGTAAAAATTGATATCTGTGAATGGTTAAAGGATGAGTTAATTGACAACTTAGCAAAAATCAAGAAGGATAAGAAAGGAACCTTTAGATTTGGAAATTTACTTGTATGCTTAAAGCTACATATAACCAAACAGGCTCCCGGTATAGGCTACAAGGATTTTGGATTCGACATACTGGTAGGAAAACAATTGTCTGACTTATTCAACAACATGGGTGAAAACAGAGAAAAGAATATCAATGAGTATTTTCAAGCACTAAAGGTTAGAATGAATAAAAGAATCAGACTATCACAAGAAATTGTCAACAAATAGAAGGATGATATATGCTTTGTGATCAAAAAGGATGAGATCTGGATGGAAGAAGTCATCCCAAGAACAATCTGGGTTACAGAGATGGGTATGAAACAGATGACCACATTGTGGAAACTTATGCCAAAGCACTTCTAGAAGCCCCCAATGAACCAAAGGAAGAAGTATTTGGTAGTGCTGAGACCATTGAAAGTCAAATTCAATCTAAAAAGAGAGTGAAAAAGGTTGAGGCATTTGTGAGGAAAGGAACCAGACAAGCAAAAGCCATAAAGGAAGATGTACTAAAGAAAACCGGCATAACAGAAGATGAGTTGGCAGCCCAACAACCTGAAACTCATCTATCACCGGTAGATACTTCCTCAGAAGGAGATATGCCAGCAACTTTCAAAAGAGTTGTTAGGAAAAGAGACCCCTCACCGGTATCCACTCCTTCACCTAGAAGAACAAGATAGAAGCAACAAGCTGTGAGGTCTCCAGTCAAGAAAGCCACACCTAAGAAGAAGCTGACCCCCAAAAGGAAGAAGAAGACAAACACTGACTTTGCCCCTCTTGACATACCACTAAATGAGATCACAGAGGAAGGTAAATTGAAAAACATAGGGAAAATCTATGACACCCTATCAGATGATGAGAAAAGACAAGTCAAGGAAAGTGTTATATTACACATGGACATGTATAAAAAGTTTTTGATGCAAGTCCTAAATGAAATTCCTGATGAACTATATAAAAGACTTGAGGCCAAAAGGCAAGGAATAATTGAGTTGGATAAGAAAATAAAAATAGAGAAATTACTTGCAGTATAACCGGTCAACTCACCTAAGGAAATTGATGATTTGATAGCTCAGGCCAACCGGACAGTTTTTTCCACTGCACACTGGCAAATATCACTAATGGCAGGTAGAGTTACTAAAGTTTCAGAGGAAACAGAAAATGGTTGGGATACATTCTTGGTTGAAAAAGAAAAACAAGAAGAATATAGGAATCCCAAGCCCATTCTGGTATATCAAAAGGACAAAGGGAAAGGTAAAGTTGGTGGACCACCAAGTATCAAGATTAGAGACAACTTACCCCCACCTCCTTTAAATACTCCACTGATAAAAACCACAACTACAGAAGATCAACCGGCAGTTGAGAGCATGGACACAGAGGATAATAATCCTAATCCTGAAGTCCTATATACTGTGAATGTTGATACTCAGAAAATCAACATAGTGGTAGACAAGGATACAACAGATAAAATAGAAAACAAAGAGCAACCGGCAACAGGAAACAAAGAGCAACCGACAGCAGATTCAGAGAAAAAGATGGAATCTGGAACACAAATAGAGAAACCAACAGAGCTAAAGGCTCCAGAACAGATGCCACCGGTAAGAAATGATGCAGGAAAACCAATGCTTAAAGAGATGGAGACACAAACAGACCTACCAGAGGTCAATACTAGCATGGTCACTTCCACCAGCACTCAGTTTATTGGGTCACCATCAAATGTAACATAGGTATTGCTCAAATCTATCAAGAAAATAACTGATTATAGCTCACAAGCCTATAAAGCGATAGATGATTCAATTCCAGTTTTGAAATCAATAGCTCCCAATTGTAATATAGCCAACAAAGATTCTTTAGGCCAGTTGGATACACTTTGTAAATATATTTCTGGAAATTTTGAGCAAACAAAGGTAGAAACTGTAAAGGAAAGTGTAGAAAAAGAGAAACATAAATTCTTTGAGGAAGGAATAAAGAAGTGTAACAGGGAATTTGACACACTTCTACCGGAACTGTGCAATTTATTGAAAGAGTACAAAACTCTGTACAAAGACACCTGTAAGATAAAAATTTTGACCATAGATGTAGACAAAAAGATGAGCAAGGTATAGGAAGAGATCAATAAACTTGCTGATAATTTTGTTAACTCACCCGATACATTATCATTTTTTGAGGAAAAGATAACAAATTTTGAGGAAGAATTGCTCAAATTAGAAAGAGAGAAAGAGAAAATAATAAACAAAGCAAAATTCTTGAGATCCAAACTAAGTCCAAGATTGGACTATTTAGCATCTCTGCAAAAGGAAATCTCAGAGGCACTAACACAGGGTAGCAAAACATCGGCAGAGAACTTGCAGCATCTCACCGATACAGTATACAGAACTGAGATAGCAATAAAGGAGAGCAAGAAGTTTATGGATGGCATAAACTTAATTTTGGGAGATATTCTTCAGATAATAACCACCCAACTACAAGGTTGAGGTTATGAATTGGTACAACTACAAAATCTACTAACCTTTGTCATTGATGCCAAAGGGGGAGTAGTAGGTGAGAAAATTCAAAACACAGGGATCACATGCTCAGGGGGAGCTCTCACATTTTTGGTAACATTTTTGGTCTACACATTTTTGGATATCTTTTTGAAATTTCTCATGAGTGTTGCCATCAATGCCAAAGGGGGATATTGTTGGCATATGGACACTCCAATGAGACATTGTGTGTGATTGAAGGTTTTGTCATTGACGGCAACCTTGCAATCCCATGGCACCGGCAAGACATTATATCGGCAAAGCATTACTCAGGCAACCTTGCAATCCTATGGCACCGGCAAGACATTATACCGGCAAAGCATTACTCAGGGAACCTTGCAATCCTATGGCACCGGCAAGACATTATATCGGTAAAGCATTACTCAAACAAGACAGTGCACCAGCATCAGCAAGATCAATCTACACCGGCACCGGCACTGGCACTGAAGATGTACATCGGCACAGAAAAGAACATGTATACCGGCACTGAGGCCGACGGGATTTTTGATATGTAATATTTTGTTTATTATTGTAAGCCAACTTGGAAAATTGTAAAATGACTCTTGTATATAAAAGAGATCATTGTAAGCATTTGTAGCATATGGATAGATAGCATAAATAAATTATAAGGCAAACCTAATGTGCGAATTGTAGGTCAAGGGTATATGTAAAGAACCGAGCAAGAACCGGTACTGAATCTGGCATTGAAGATGCTATTGTAAAGCAGTACAGAATATTGGATTTGTGTAAATCCTCATTGTAAGTCAGTGTGACTTCTTATTGAGCAGTGAGCTCTAGGCAGTTGGCCTTCCTGCATGTGCAGGCCCCTATTATAAGTAATATTCTCTTATTGGCCAGTAAGTGAATATTGTGGGTCACAAATCCCACCAAGGTTTTTCCCACACCGAGTTTCCTCATTAAACATCTTGTGTTATGGTGTTCTTTTCATGTGGATTTTTTTGATTCTATTATTTGCAATAATTCTTGCATACCGGTGTACTGTTACTTTATGTTCTACATATTCAGTTTTAAGAAAATTTCATTACCGGTCAGATACTGATTCACCCCCCGCTCTCAGTATCTGTGGGAACCCTAACATCATCTTTATCAAAGAGAAGATGAATGTCATCAATGATGTCTCCCAAATATGAAATGTAGGACTCCACAAACAAACCTACAATGTTTGTGAAGTAGTAATACCAAGGAATTGAATCTGGAAGACAAGGTATATCCTGTTATATTGAATCACAAGAAGGAAAAACTGTTGCAATATCCACATCATCAGGTGCAATAGGTGTGATATCAATTATTGATGTAATGCAAGGCTCAAGAATGGGGTCACATGTGAGACTACCCACATTCAAGTAACCAAAAGTCTCCTTGATATCTAAATCAACACAAGAAATGTGATCAACATATGAAGAATCATCCTCATCAATAGGAACAAAATCTGCAAAGGAATACAACCGATATGCATGATCCACCACCCCTATAGAAATGATAGCTCTAGTCTCCAAGTCTCTACTGATAACTAAATCAGGTGTGAACTCCATAATTTTCCTTTTTGGCTCATGAGTGATTTGATAGATGGAAAGAAGATTGATTGTCAAATGGGGTACACACAACACATCATTGAAGGAGTTATCCCCAATGGCAATAGATCCTTTCCCAGTCACATCCATATATGTATGATTGCCCATAAAAATCAATGGCATGCTACAAGGATCAAATGAAGAGAACATAGAATATGAAGATTCCATATGACGAGAAGATCCTAAATTTAGAAGCCATCTCCCTAAATCATGACTTGTAGTAGCACAAAGAGCTTGTCCCTTTCCTTTTGACTGTGAGGAAGGGGAAGGAGATGAATCCTTCTTCTTACAAGTGGATGGTAAATCAATGTTATTCTTCTTGAGGATGTTGGTCAACTCATCAATCTTCTTGGTGTGGCAACGATGCTCATCATGTTCACTTTTCTTGCAATATGAACAAGAAAGATTGTCCTTATATGTTTTCCTCTTAGGTGAGGATGTAGAATCCTTTTTTTGTGGAGAGAAAGATTGTGTTCTATCTTGTTGTGTCTTAGGCTTGAATTTCTTTTGCTTATTGTTGGAATTCTTTCCTTGGTTCTCTTGATTAACCACCAAAGCCATGGACTTCAAAGACTTGAGAATGCCCATGCTCAACAGCTTTGACTACTCCAACATCAACATTTCTATCAATGCATCAAATCAGGGCATGGTGAATGAACTACCCACTGTCAAGCGATGAGTTTGGAAGATAGAAACAAATGTTGCATACTCTTATGGAAGCTTTCTCAAAAGGTTGTAGACAATCCTTCTTATCAATTCCACATTCCTTCAGTTGCACTCTTAGCTCATTTACCTTGGTGAGATAATCTTGGATTGTATCAAAGTTCTTGGAATCCAACATGGTGAGATTATTATCAAGTTGATAGCCTCTAATCTCATCAATTTGACCATACAATTTTCCTAATACATCCCATGCATCCTTAACTATTTTACACTTGTCAATGTGAAAGATGAGATCCTTTGATATGTATTTCCTCAATATTCCAATAGCCATAATATTTTTATTGAGCCATTGCATGTGAGCGTTAGGATCAGTTGGTGTAGTTATAGTTCCATCAATATAATGGGTTAATCCTTTTTCCATTAGCTTACTCCATACATTAATTTTTCATGAAGCATAGTTATGTGGAGTTAAAAGTGGAAATTTAGGAGAACCCATAGCAACAAAATGAAAGAGCACTAAGAAAAAACAAGCACAATCACACAAGGCATGCCCCCAAATTCACTCAATCAAAGAACTCCCCCCCCAAAAAAAAAAGAAAAATGATGATTTGGAACTTTATACTTAATGTGATTACCATGGGCCACTTGCAAAAAATGTCAAAGTGGACTTCTGATTTGAACTCTACAACTGCCTTAAATAGGCTATCAGATACTTCAAAAAATACTGCAAGTGATCTAAACTAAGATCCAAGCAAAATACAAGTACCAAATAGGCCAAAAATGACCAAATAATGAAATTACAATTTCTACTTAAAATGGTGAAAATCTGATAGCACCACAAGAAAGTAGACAAAAAATTATGCACTTTCAAAAAAAAATGTCACTTGAAAAGGAGGTCGTATGACCCCAAACAAAGCCTCTGAAGTTGCAAAATCAAGGATTAGATAGGTACATATGTGAAGAAATGAAAATTTTGAACACAAAAATCAAAAAATACCACCACCATTATGAAGAGCACAAACAATTATCCCAAATCCAAAAAAAATTGCACCAAAAAAGGAGCTAAAATGAGAAAGTTATGGGCCTCCAAAATTGGCCTACAAAACCAAAAAGCTCATTGGAGAGGGGGTCCAAAATTTTCAAAAAAGTGTTGATGTAGTACCGATGTCAGCAATCCATAGTGTTAAATTTGACAGTCGTATGCCCATCACTAAAATTCCATACACCCTACAGGTTGTACAGATGATGACATCATCTGTACAAAAAGTGACATCGACAATATTGCGTGGTAGTACAGAATGTATGAAAATGATAATTGTGCAGGTGTGATGTGGCACCATACGATGATATGGTTGCCTATGTGTTTGCTTGCATGGCACTAGGTGGCAAGTGACTGGATCTCTGTGGTTTCTCCATGGACCAATCGAGTGTTGTCAGGTGGATGTGAAGTGGAAAGGCTCAAATAATCAAATTTTTTCATGTGGTGGCTATCCTAGAAATAGTAGAGAGTTGCGTGGTGGTCAGAGCAGGGTAGGGGTGAGACAGCCAAAGCATGGTAGCTGAAGAGACGAGGTTGCCAAGGGTAGTGACTGAGCTAGGTGGAATGGTCAAGGACAACAAGAAACAACAAGGAAATGCAGTGAGTGACTAGTGATTGGCGTAGCTACTAATGGTGAGAAAGGGCCAGAGTTGCAAGTCGGGCATAGTAAAATCAGAGAGGTGTTGGTTGGGCCATGGTCACGGTAGTAGAGGAGGTGACCATGGAGCTTGGTGGATCAAGAGGCACTAGGCAGTGACCAAAATACTCATACTGGTAGTAGTCGTTGCCGACATTGCAGTGGGGGTGCCAATGTCGGAAGCGCAGCAGCATTGAAACACGCTAGGAAAACAATAATATTTTTTTATTTCTAATCTTTCTATTGAGCTCCTAGTTGTGCTTGACAGAGCTTCGGTTAGGTTTTCATTCAAGTTTGATAAAATTTGGCTGAGGGATAATAGCATTTGGGATCTCATCAAGATTTGGTGGGTTGAGGCCCCGAAAACTTATGGCACACATGCGTTCAAATTTTTCAAGAAATTGCAATTCCTTAAAGGGAAATTGAAGGAATGGAATAGACTCAAATTTGGGAACATTTTTGCATAAAAAGCTACCATAGAATTTGAGCTTGAGGAGATCCAAGAGCTCATCGTGTAACAAGGTATGGTGATGGATATTTTTAACAAAGAGAAGAATATTAAAATTAAATAAAATAAAATCTTAGCAAGAGAGGAAGTGTATTGGAAACAAAAGTATCGTGAGTTTTGGTTGAAAGAAGGTGATAGGAACACCAAGTTATTTCACAATTTGATAAAGATCGGACGATCTTGAAACAAGGTAATGTCTATTAGAAGCAGGGAAAACCTCATCTTGGATAAGGTAGAGGATATCGATAAGGAAGCGGTGGAAATTTTTAGTGAGCTACTTAAGAAGAATGATAATATAAGTGCTATGCAACAAAATTGATTGCCTACGAATATTCCTAAAGTAATCATTGAGAGTCAGAATTAGATTTTGTGCAGACCAATCCAATTGGAAGAGGTGAGAGAAGTAGTCTTTTTTATTGCAGGGGATAAAGCCCCAGAGCCTGATGGCCATCCTACTTTCTTTTATCACAATTTTGGGAAGTGGTGGAAGAGGCAAGGGAGAGTGCTCGGGTGTCTAAGGAACTAAACTACACCTTCATCACCTTGATTCCTAAAGTGGAGCTCATCCTAGATCTTTTGACGGTTCCAATCCGATTTCACTTTGTAATACCCTGTACAATGTGATAACTAAAGTTATTATGAACCGTATGAAAAATCTTTTGAAGCTTTTCATTTTGGAAGAATAGAGTGGGTTCATTCCTGGAAGATCCATAGTTGAAGGTATAATTATAGCCCATGAATTTATTCACACAATGAGGAGAGCCAAGGTTGACCACATGTTGATCAAGTTGGATATTAGGAAGGCGTATGATATGGTGGATCGATATTTCCTGCTTCAAGTATTGGAATGCTTCGGCTTTACGGAGCACTGGTTGTATTGGGTGAAAGCATGCATTGACGACCCATGGGTTTCTATCCTAGTTAACGGTAGTCCTCAAGGTTTCTTTCAAACTTCTCATGGTTTGCGACAAGGTGACCCTCTCTCCCCGTTTCTATTCATAATCTTGGCTAATGTCTTAGGGAGGTATATTGAGTATTTGAGGAATAATGGCCAATGGAGAGGGATCGATATTGCAACTGGCTTGAAACCGGTTCCCCATCAGCAGCTTGTTGTTGAAACTATCCTTTTTGGGGAATCCTCTCAAAGATAAGCTAGAATTATTAGGAAAGCAATTGATTCTTTCTGCAGTGCCTTAGGTCAGCAGGTTAATTCGTCCAAGTTTGATGTTTATTTCTTTAATATGGCCTCGGGGAGGCATAGAGATATTGTAAGGATCCTGGGAGTTAAGTTGGGCTACCTTTTGGGAAGCTTCTTAGGAACCCCTCTATTTGGGGGCCCAAATCAAGTGGGTATGTGGCATAGATTGTTGGATAGTTGTGTTAATAGATTAGAAGGGTGGAAGAGAAAATGGCTCACCTTGGTAGGTAGGTTATTGCTATTAAAATCTATTTTATCTATCATTCCAATTTATTCTATGATGTGCCTGAAAATTCCTGAAAAAGTTGTTAAAGGCGTTAATCAATGTATCAGGATTTTTTTTTTGAATGGCAAGAGTGATAAAGACAAGACTCCACTGTTGGCATGGGATAAAGTCTATCAACCAAAGATGTCAAGTGGCATGGGGCTTAGAAATTGGAGCCTGTTGAATGAGGCGATGGGTGCAAAACCTATCTGGAAAATGTATTTGAAACCTGATAAAAAATGGGTCCAAATTTTGAAGCACAAACACCTTGACTCTCCCAACTGAGAAAGAATCTTTACTATGTGGGAGCTTTCATGATGCTCAGCGATCTAGAGTTTCCTTGCCTCATGCAGGAAATTTATAACGAAGCATATCATATGGCAGCTGGGGAATGGGATGAAAGCTAAATTTTGGACTGAGTCATGGGATGGAAGGCCTACTCTAGCTCTACAAACAGGGATGGAGGAAATTAGGCAAGTGGTAGAACTTCATTGGGTAACTAAGATCAATGACTACATGCTTCAAATTCGGAGGAATGAAGTGGAGGAATGGGTATGGAAGGATGTTGATATGCTCCCTTTATCCCCCCTTTGCGGGCATCTTTTGTTGACATCCTTAGTGAGTACAGACCTTTTCTTTCTCCTAAGGAGGATATCCTAAAATGGTGTGGATCAAAATCAAGGATGTATTCAATTAATCTTGGATACAATATTATTGACAATTCTATTAAATGAGTAGCTGGCTAAACTTTGTTGGAGCTCCCTTTATCCACAGAAGGTCAGTGTTTTTGCTTGGTTAGTCTTGAAGAAGAGAATCTTGATTGGGGATAGACTTAGTATGTTGGGATTTAATGGTCCATTCCAATGCATTATGTGCAAATCAAATGACGAATTCTTGGACCATCTGTTACTACATTGTTAAATGGCACAGTGTGCATGGAAGTTTCTATTGCACAAATTGGGGTGGGAGATCCCTCTCCTGGAGACAGTGGTAGACCTTTTTGAAATTTGGTTTGTAGAGAAAAGGAAATTGGTTTACTCTAGCCTCTAGATTGTCTCACCTTCAATTGTGGTGTGGGAAATTTGGAAAGAGAGGAACAAATTCCTGTTCTAGAATAAGGCAGAATCAGGGGAAATGTTATGTCCTAGGGTTAAAAGTGTAATCTCTAAAGTCGTGTCTTTGGAAACAATATATCATAACTTTTAAAAGTATCATTTCAGCATGATTGATAAACATATTCAATCAAGATGGCCTCTAGTGAACTACAAACCTGTTCATGGGTATTTTGGGGTTAATTATGTTAGGATTCCCATAGATACTAAGAGGGGGGGGGTGAATTAGTATCTAACCGGTGTACAGAATTTCTTATCTTAAAACATGCAGAACATATTATAACAGTGTACCAGTATGCAAGAAATAATGCTATGAACAGAATCAAAAACATCCACATGAAAAGCACACCATGACACAAGGATTTAACGAGGAAACCCGGTGTGGGAAAAACCTCAGTGGGATTTGTGACCCACAATATCCACTTACTGGCCAATAAGAGAATATTACTTACAAGAGGGGCCTGCACATGCAGGAAGGCTAACTACCTAGAGCTCACTGCTCAATGGGAAGTCTCACTGACTTACAATGTGGATTATACAAATCCAATATCTTGTACTTCTTTACAATAGCATCTATAATGCCTGATCCAGTACCGGTTGCTCTTCTCCTTACATAAACCCTTTAACCTATATTTTGCATAATAGGTCTGCCTTAATATTTCGCATACATAACTTTTCTTTACTTGCTTACAAAATGTCTACAATGATCTCTTTTATATATAAGTCATTTTACAACATGCCAAGTCAGCTTACAAATTTTTTACAATAATAAACAAAAATATAATATAACAAAATCCTGTCAGCCTCTGTGTCGGTGTCGGTGTAGTGTGTGATCTGCTGATGCCGGTGAACAATCTTGCTGGTGTAATGCCTTGCCAGTATAATGCCTTACCGGTGCCATAGGATTGTAAGGTTGCCATCAATGACAAAACCTTCAATCACCTACAATGTCTCATTGGAGTGTGCATATGCCAACAATCTCCCCCTTTGGCATTGATAGCAACACTCATGAGAAATTTCAAAAGTGTATCCAAAAATGTGAAGTCCAAAAAATTGTTACCAAAAACGTGTGCTCCCCCTGAGCATATGATTCCTGTGATATTTGAATTTTCTCATCCCACTACTCCCCCTTTGGCATCAATGACAAAGTCTTCAATCACCTACAATGTCTCATTGGAGTGTGCATATGCCAACAAATTATTTGGCTAAGTTAGATAGGTCTGGTGAAGAAATTTGGCTCAAACCAGAGAAGGGATAGACTAAGATAAATTTTCATGGGGCCTCAAGAAGAAATCTAGGTAAATCAGGGGCTGGGTGTGTGGCTTGGGATGAGGAGGGTAAGGTCCTTTTTAAAGGGGTACAAAGGCTGCAAGATGGTATGAACAATGAAGCTGAGGTGTAGGGCACTTTATTAGCAGTGGAATTGGCAATCAATATGAAAGTCCTGAGGGTGCACTTAGAAGGGGACTCAAAAGTTGTGGTGGAAGCAATAAAAAAATTATCCTCTTCAAGTTGTAAAATCAATAAATTTATCTCAATTATCTGTGCAAAGCTTCAGGTATTATATGACTTTCGTATTTCTCATACTCGAAGAGGGGGAAATGGAGTGGCGGATTTGTTGCCCAACGTGGGATGTGAGTTGGACAAGTTTGTGACGAGATGGTGAGGTGGAGATGACGCACATGTAGTTTGGTGAACCTAGTTGGCTGCTCGTACTTAGCTAAGGATGAGAATTTATGGATGTGGACACTTGGTATCCTTCCCTTATGTTTCAGCATCTTAGTTTGAACTTGGCAATTAATATTGATCAGGTTTGAATTGGCAGTGGATTTTGATGGGACCTATATTTCTGGGAGGTGTCTTTCCTTGTGGGACACTTCAAGCATCTACTACAATCTTTTTTTCTTAAGAATGTGTTTTGTATTTTAACAGGGAAGGAGTTCAAGGGTGGCTTTATTGGTTTTAAAAGTGCAATGAAAGCCAACTTCACATTGAAATCCTCCAAACTCTTGTGCCCATTTTGGGGTCCCATTTCAAAGCGAAGGCTGAGAAACATGTTTCGGTCCAAGGATGCTCTTCTGCTAAAGAGTGTGAAACTTATTCTAGGTGAAGAATTGGGATTTTTGGATCACCATTACCGAACCAGAATGGACGTGTATTCACTCAACATGTCTTTGGGATTCAACGTAGAGACTTCCACTGAACAGGTTCGAAAGGTGTTGAAGGCTATTGTTCTAGAGGAATTCCTCGCAAACATGGAGTTGATCCAACAGTGGCAAGTGCCTAGTGCAGGTTTTGATATCTACGAGGGTGTTGTTGGCTTCCACCAAGTGATGAAAAGGAATTACATCCCCTTTTTAAGGATGAAGGAGGATGCAGTGAAAGATAGATTCAGGGAGGAGGCACGGCGATGATGGGAAGCATTGAAGCTATTTGTGCAGATCATGGACTTGGAGGAGGTAATTTGGTAGGCTCAAGTGGAGGAAAGGGAGTTGATGAACTGGAGGTTGAGGCCAAGGAAAATGAAGACAGGGGACATGCTAACCCTGAATTCAGACCTGGGTAGTTCTTGATTTTTATGTCTAGTTTTCTTGTTTAGGAGTTTACTCTCCATTTTTGTAATCTATTTATAGACACCATGGAAACTTTGTGGTATTTTTTGCTTGGATTGGGTTGGAAAACATTTTTTGCATGCCCTGTAAACTCTATAAAATGATGCTTTAGAGAAATTTTGGAGGGTGGTTTGGTGGTTTTGGGGTTGGTGGGTTAGTGATTCCACTACTTTTTAATATTTATGTACTTTTCCCTTTAGCAATAAAATACTCATATTATTAATCAAAAAAAAAAAACTATGAATTGTTAAAACAATTTGAAATAAAATTAAAATTCGTGGAAAAAAAAATTGAAAAAATCTGTATCAACTACCAAATTGGGTAAAATTGTCCTCCAAGGCTTGAAATCAATGTTCACCAAATATAGGCAAATGTGTAGCTCCCCAGATCTAAAAATTGAATTCTCCAAAATTTCTCCAAAAAAACTACTCAATGAAGCCCCAATGGCTCTGATACCATGTAATAAATTGTTAAAAATAGCCAAGATCAAGAGCACATTGAATAGCACAAAAGAGAGACAATATATTTGATAAGAATTAACAGTATTCTAATTAGTATGCAAAATATTGATCAACTGGATCATCAAAATTACATACATTGTAGATGAGCTTGCTTATAAAGGCAAGGCCATATGGATATGTGAGTACACAATCATGACATGTGGCTCAATAAGAAACAAGGATAGGTGAGGGTAGGTAGGAGAAATAATAAAATACTCCACATGAGGTGGATCACCCACCGAAGGTGGAATGTAACAACAAGATAAGACCACAAAAGGTGGAATTTCTCCTACATACATCATCCCTATGTGCACACTTCCCTATGTGTCTCATATCCAAACTACTATGAAATGCATTATCCTAAGTCAACTTAAGTAAAGTGTAATTATGAGACATAATTTACACCAACAATTTTCATAAACAAATATTGTTGCATCACCAGAAGCTAGCTATAGGTTTATGCTTCAAAGCATCTTTTCTTCCATTTTCCTTGCCAAAAGTCTGTAGTTTTATAGAGTTTCTAAGGGATCCAACCCTCTCTGGAGGTCTACTTTTGATATAGAGTACCCACAACCTGAAATTAGTCCCTTGTGTCACATGTTAGTTGAGAGGCTTGGCTAGGGTGCAAACCTTAATGATAGTTCAGTTTTTGACACTCCTGGTGGGATGGTTTGGACTATTTCAGTCCAAAACTTTTCCACACATTGCTAGTATTTGATGTGGATATTATTGAGAATGGGTGTCTCAAAATTATTGGTTGAAATCTTGAGAAGATGGCACTTGACCTCTTAAATGAACAATTCAGTGTGGATAACCTTCATGTTATTGACAAAGCAATTGAATAACCTTCGTGTTATATAACTGCCTGTGAAGTAGTGTGCAGAGTGTTGTGGAATAGGGGGAAATGAAGTTTAGTTCTTCCCGTGTAATCCCACATTGTGACCTAGGTGTGACAAATAGGGTCACGGGATAGTGAGAAAGGAACTTTAGTTCTTTCCATGTAACCCTGTAATGTGACCTAGGCACGTCAAACAAGGTCGTGGGATAGTGGGAAGAAAGGAGACTTGGTCTCCCTCTCGCCATCCTGCAAGACTCTAAGGACCCAATAAGAGGACTTGCAGGGTAATAGAAGATGGACAACTTAGTCTTCCCCGCCATCCCATAAGGGTCATCTTGATAATGCAAGTGTAGTGTGGGGTAAAGACCGAGGGCGAAGGGACGATTCCTCCCCCCATCTCGCATGATGAACATTGGTCAGATGATGATGTTTTTGGCTAATGTGGAAGTGAGGATACATGTCTTCCCATCCATTCTGTAGGTAGTCTGAGGGTTCCCACGAAGCATTGCAGGCTAACTAGGGAAGCAGGAGACATGCTCACCCCACCATCCTGCAGCGATGTCCAAGTAACCTTCGTGAAAAGTCAAGCCAAAATTGACAAAGGTGAGGACCATAGCTGAATGTGAAATGACTTGCTCAGTTGTGCGTAGTTGATTGGCAGAAACTAGAATTACTCAAAGGAAATGATGGATACAACATGTGGTGTTATTGACAATCTGAGGAAGTCCAATAATTGGAGATGTGGTAACTAGATCAAACTATTTTTTGACAAAAACATATAAACATCTGGAAAATAGTTGAAGAGTAGGTTGGTTGGTTGTGTTGGATGATTAATAATTCTGTAATGTTGAATTGAAAAACTGATTATGAACATAATCTTCCAAACTATTTATGCCTGAACAGAGACCAAATCAAAGCTTTAAAATCTGTAAATTTGTATGTAAATAGTTTTTACTGTAAGATAAGATATTTCTTTAGTGTGTGGGTTTTTCACCCATAAGGGTTTTGCCACGTGAATTTTGGTGTACTACTTTGTGATTGTGTTTTTCATGTTGCTTTATTTATCTTGTATTGTGTATCTTAAGTTGTCGTAATTGGAATCGAAACACATATCTTCTTTTATCCTCTAAGAAATTAACATTAGGAAGGAATTTCCCGCACTCTTCTTTCCTTACAAGTAGAATCAGATCCTGGCTAGTTGTGTTATCCTTGTGGGTAGGAAGGGTTTTTTGTGTTAATTTTGCAGTGGGAGTTTTGTATAGGTTTGTTTGAAATTGCATATTGAGATAGTGAGCACGTCAAGAAGAGTGGACATTGAGAAATTCAATAGCAGCAACTATGAGTTATGGAAACTCAAGATGGAAGACATGTTGATTGATAGAGACCTAAAGGTTGCATTGTCTGGAAGAAAACCATCAAGCATGAAACAAGAAGATTGGGGCCTCGTACATAGGAAAGCCAAAGGGCTGATCAAATTATGCCTTGCGGATTTTGTTCTCTTGAATGTTCATGAGGAGAAAATAGCAACTTCTTTGTGGAAGAAACTTGGTGATATTTATCAAGGAAAGTCTCTGGTAAATAAGTTGTTCCTAAGGAAGAAGTTATACTCCTTGAAGATGAGCGAAGGGACATCTATGGAAGATCATATAAATGCTTTCAACATGATCATTGCATAGTTAACTTATATGGGAGTAAAGATTGAGGATGAGGATCATTGTAAGCTTATGTTGTCTTCCTTGTCATATACATGGGACCATCTAGTGATGTCTATTAGGATTACAACAACCACTTTCAAAATGGAGGATGTGGTTGCTTCTCTTCTTTCAGAAGAGGCATGGAGAAATTCTTTTGAAATGGCCAAGGAGGCCCTTTTTGTTTGAGGAAAATCAAAAGAGAAAGGAAAACAGAAGGACAAGAAGTCCAAATCAAAATCAAAGGAGAGATCAAAGTCTCCTGGGAAGAAGTCCAAGGTAAAATGCTAGAATTGAGGGAAGATTGACCATATTTTGAAAGGATTGTAAAGAGGAGAAAAAGAAGAAAAAGAACTCTTTTGATGTTGAATCTTCTCATAGCGATGCAGATTCCTTCATTGCTTCCTTGGAAATGCATACAGTTGACAATGTCTAGTTGATCGACTCCGATGCATCTTTCCACATGACATCTCATAGAGAATGGCTCTCCAAGTATGAAAAGTTTGATGGTGGAAAGGTTTACCTGGCTAGTGATTCATCTCTTGAAATTGTTGGTCGAGGAAGAGTCAGAATTCAATTTCTTGATGGAAGAACGAAGGGAATTGATTGTGTAATCCACATACCAGGTCTAGCTCATAATTTTTGTTATATTAGTAAGTTGAATGATGCTGGTGTACAAGTATTATTCTCAGGTGGTGGCTCTATAGTGTTGTCTAAGGATGTAAGGATTGGTACTCTTTTCAAGTTGGAGGAATAGTCTGTTCAATGTAATAGTGTCTATGTAAAGTCGGACAAGGCTACCTAGAAGAAGAACGTTACAATTTCAATGGAGGTTAAATTTCCTACTAAGAAAACAATGTTTTGGCATCATAAACATGGTCACATAGGAGAGAAGGGCTTAAAAGCTCTAAAAAATAAGACTCTTATTGAGGGGCTTGATGATTGTAACCTTGAATTTGAATTTTGTGAACATTATATCTATGGAAAGAAACACCATGTTTTATTTTATTCCAATCCTCATAAATCTTTTGATTTGCTAGATTATATTCACTCTATTGTATTTGGTCTAGTTAATGTTCCTTCGTTGTCGAATTCTAGATATTATGTTTCTTTTATAAATGATTATTCAAGAAGGGAATTTGTGTATTTTTGAAAAATAAATCAGAAGTGTTGAGTCGGTTTAAGGAATTTAAGACCTCGGTCAAAAATCAAACTGGTAGGAAAATTAAATGCCTAAGGACTGATAATGACAATGAGTTTTGTTCAGAAAAATTTGATCAATTTTACAAAGACCATGGAATTAAAAGGCATAAGACCACACCTTACACTCCACAAAAAAATGGAATTGCTGAAAGGTTGAATAGAACGTTGATGGAAAAGGCAAGAAGCATGTTGAGTAGTGTCGGTATAAAGAAAAATTTATGGGTTGAGGTTGTGTCTACAACATGTTATTTACAAAATAGATCTCCCACTTCAGTGTTGGTGGATAAAACACCCATGGAAGCATGGTCTAGTAAGATGACCTCTTAGACACATGTTTGTGTCTTTTGTTGTAAAGCATATGCTTATGTGCTTAATGTAAAAAGATCTAAGTTGGATAAAAAATCTATTGAGTGTATCTTTATTGGATACAACTTGGGAGTGAAAGGATACAAGATTTGGAATCTAGTAACTAAGAAGGTATTGTATAAAAGAAGTTTAATCTTCCATGAGCTAAAGACCACCTCAATTTATATGCAGTTTGGAAAGATAGAGAAAGAGGAATTGGAAGTTGAAATTCCTCTAACTCCAGAAAAGGAGGAACTTAAAACACCATGTGTACCCAAAAGTGAGGAGAGATCAAGAAGCTCTAATAGTTCTGATCAAGAAGAACGAGAACCTCCACCTCAGCCATTGAGGAGGTCTACATGGGAGAGAAGACAACCTAATAGGTATGGTTTCTCATTGTTGGATACTAATTGTGCCTATGCTTTGGTTACTAACATTGATGAGCCTAGGACTGTGAAAGAGGCAATACAAATGCCTGATTCAAATTCCTAGATGGAAGCCATGAATGAAGAAATGACTTCACTAAAGAAGAATGAAACCTAGGATCTGGTGCCCTTACCTGAAGGTAGAAGACCTATTGGCTGCAAATGGTATTTAAAAAGAAAATTGGTCTGGATGGAAGTGTGTACAAGTATAAAGCTAGATTGGTTGTGAAGGGCTATTCCCAAGTTGAGGGAATTGATTATGGAGAAATCTTTTCTCCTGTAGCAAAGCTGACATCTAGCAGATTTCTTTTGTCACTTGCAACAGCATATGACTTTAAGATTGAGTAGATGGATGTGAAGACAATATTCCTTCATGCCGACTTGGAGGAAGAGATTTATATGTCCCAGCCTAAGCATTTTGTGCTAAAAGTTAAAGAATCCTTGGTTTGTAAGTTGAAAAAGTCTCTCTATGGTTTGAAACAGTCACCTAGAATGTGGTACCAGAAGTTTGACACCTTTATGTTGTCTCTGGGTTTTGTAAGATCAAAATATAATCATTGTGTGTATTATAAAACTGATAATGATCATGTACTTATCATTGATTTGTATGTGTATGATATGTTATTCATTGGGAATGATAAGGGTATGATTTCTGACTTAAAATATCAGTTATCAACATGGTTTGAAATGAAAGATTTAGGTGCAACTAGGCATATTTTGGGGATGAAAATCAATAGGGATAAAAAGAATAGAAAGCTTTGGCCCAGTCAGAGCAAGTACATTAGTACTATCTTGGAGAGATTTAACATGTAAGACTGTAAACAGTTAGTAGTTCCAGTATTATAGGGAACAAAACTCTCTATTTAATATTGTCCAAAATATCCTTCTGGGATGGAGGACATGGCCAAGTTTCCTTATGCAAGTGCAGCTGGTAGCCTAATGTATGTAATGGTCTGTACAAGGCCATACATTTCCCAAGCAATGGGAGTACTAAATTAATTTATGGAAAATCCAAGAAGACTACATTGGGATATTGTGAAGAGAGTGTTTAGATACCTAAAAGGTATCTCTTAGTATGATTTGTGTTACCATGGAAATTTGGTTGGATTTCAAAAGACTATTAGCATTTAGGAATATATAGATTAAGATTGGGTAGGGGACATTGAAAACAAAAGATCCACCAATGGATATATATTCACGTTGAATGGTGGTGAAATCAATTGGATGAGCAAGCAACAAGTTGTATTTGCTTTATCTACTATAGAGGCAGAGTACATGACAGCAACTTGTGTCTTTCAAGAGGTTGTTTGGCTTAAGAATTTGTGTTCTAATGTTGGGTTTAATGTAGTATAGATTTTTGTTCGTTGCGACAATTAGAGTGCCATTTGTTTGGTGAAAAATTCCACTTTCCATGCAAGGATGAAACATGTTGATGTGCAATATCACTTTGTTCATGACATGGTGGAAGATGGAAAGGTTAATCTAGAAAAGGTGGATACTCTAAAGAATGTTGTGGATGCATTGATGAAACCTAAACACAACAAATTTCAAATGGCATGCCAATTCAATGGGCCTTGGAGCCCATGTTTCTCACTAATCACTAAGTGTTCTGGAGATACTAGTAAGTTCTTCATCAAGTGGGAGAATGTTGAGAATGGGTGTCTCAAATGTATTAGCTGAAATCTTGAGTAGATGGCACTTGGTCTCTAAAATGACTAGTTCGGTGTGGATAACCTTCATGTTATTGACAAATTAGTTGAATAACATTCATGTTGTATACCCGCCCGTGAAGCACTATGTAGAGTGTTGCGGGATAGTGAGAAAGGAAGTTTAGTTCTTCCCATGTAACCCTGCAGTGTGACCTAGGTGCAACAAATAGTAGGAAGAAAGGAGACTTGGCCTCCCTCCATCCTCCTCACAAGACTCTAAGGATCTGATAAGAGGACTTGCAAGGTAATAGAAGATGGACAACTTAGTCTTCCCCGCCACCCCATGAGGGTCATCTTGAGAATGCAGGTGTAGTGCAGGGTAAACTAGGGACGAAGGGACGATTCCTCCTTCCATCCCACATGATGAACATTGGTCAAATGATGATGTTGTAGCCTAATATGGAAGTAAGGAGATGTGTTGTCCCCTCCATCCCGCAAGTAGTCTAAGGGTTCCCACGAAGCATTGTGAGCTAACTAGGGAAGCAGGAGACATTCTCACCGCACCATCCTGCAACGATGTCCAAGTAACCTCGATGACAAGTCAAGCCCAAAGAAAAAGAGGTGAGAACCACGGCTAAATGTGAAACGACTTGCTAAGTTGTGCATAATTGATTGGCAGAAACTGGAACGACTCAGAAGAAATGATGGAGACAACATGGTGTGTTATTGACAATCTGAGGAAGTTTGTCAGTTGGAGATGTGGTTACTGAATCAAACTATTTTTCGATAGAGACATATAAATTTCTAGAAAATAGTTGAAGATTAGGTTGGTTGGTCATGTCAGATGATTGGTAATTCTATATTGTTGAGTTGAAAAGCCGATTGTGAACCTAATCTTTTGAACTATCACTACTTTAATAGAGACCAAATCAAAGCTTGAAAATTTGTAAACTTGTATGTAAATAGTTTTTACTGTAATACAAGAGATTGCTTTGGTGTTTGGTTTTTCACCTGTAAGATTTTTCCAATGTGAATTCTGGTGTACTAGTTTATGATTTTTTTTTCATGTTGCTCTATTTATCTTGTATTATATATCTTAAGTTGTTGTAATTTGAATTGAAACACATATCTTCTTTTCTCCTCTAGGAAATTAACATTAGGAAGGCATTTTCCACAGTCTACTTTCCTTACATATATTAGTGGTTGCAACCTTTGGAGGCAAGAAAACATCACACTTGGCTACTCCAAGTTTTGATCTACTGGTTTCAAGCAAATTATGTGTCGATATGTGTAAAGGTCAAATTTGATTTGTCCTTAGCTTTGAGATTTCCATCAATTTGGGTATTATATGAATGAGTTAACATGTTTAAATTTCATGGAAATATTACCTCTCACCCTCCATATTATGAGAATGCTACTCCATTTCCTTCAAATTACCCATATCAAGCTGAACTAGTAGATGTTCTAGACCCAAATACCTTTTCAAAAGAAAGTAACCAACATGCTTATCATGCTTGCCTCTCACCCATCCTTGCTCAAACCCCTTGGCAACCTGAATATGAGAGTAATCAGCTTCAAAGTACTAATTGAATGAGCCTAAAATATATGGCCTTATACTTTCAGGAACCAATTTGATGAGATTGAGAGACAACGAGAGTTTGAATTGAATTAAATTGAATGGACTTATCAAGCCTATCTACATGAGAAAGATTTGGAAAATCAAAAGAGGTAATATGAAAAATATCTTGCAAGGGAGATAGCAGCAAAGGAGTAGCAGATGAATTTTTTTCTTGCCCAAGTTCAGAGGTTGGAGACTCAATCAGCTCCTTCAATTCCTAGATTCAAACCAGTACCCTCAACTATAATGAATCATCCTATGAAAGAAGAGGTTCTTGAGTACAAATTTTCAAGCTTCATGCAAGGTGAGTCTCTTGAGTCTTCTAAGATTGCTATTCCTAGTTTTAGAGGGCCACCTTTATTGCAAGAGCCTGTACCCAAGCAAGAAACACACCCTGTTGTTACCTTTCAAAATTATTCTTTTGGAAAATGAATTCCCATGTTCAAATCATTATTCCTCATGCAAGATGAACCTATTGAGCTTTCTAGATGTGAGATCCTAAGTTTTAAGAGTTATTCCTCATCATTAGAGCCTATACATGAAAAAGTGCAACCTATAATACTTCAAGAACTTCCTTTACAAGAGTCATCTATCTTTCAAGAATCCCCATAATATATCCAATTTTATTTGTCAAATGAGTCTTCTCAAGATAGCTGGGTTAGTGAGAAAAATAAGGAAATTTTGTGAGATAGAAAAAGAGTCTTTTGTTGGTAATCCACTTACCCGTGAAGTTCAAAATAAAATATCAGATCTACTACAATAAAATGGTGAGCATACTCAATTAGGACAATAGATTAAAGAGAAAATAATGGTTGAAAAGGAAGACTCAATAGATTTATTTGATGAACTTCCTGATTTTATTGTTGATGATGATGAAAGCATGGATGAATTGAACCCAATAGAAAGTATTGAATAGCACAAAGACATAAATCATTTGGATAGGGCCTTGGTCTTTCAAGAGGCCAATAAAGATAACCTTGGCTTAATAGATAAGAAAGGTGATATGGGTAAAGTAATTCATCAAGTAGAGCCAAGTGTGAACCAAGAGTCTATTTTCCAAGATATACATTTAAATATTCTTTCAAATGTTCAATAAAATAGGCATGATGTCGAGATAAAGTATGATGTGCATAGGAAGATCAATGAAGAGTTTGACGAAGATCATTTTTCTACCATCATAGAAGAATTGTTTTTCAGGCTTGATAATAGATTAACACTTTCTAAGGCAAAAATACATGAGTAGCACAATCAAATAGGGAAGAATCTATTGTTCTTTTTTATTCATAGGAAGTATCTCATCTCAACCAAAAAAGAGATAAATATGGGAGTTTTGACATTTGTGCATCCAAGAAGTTGTCCTATCAGACACCTAATAAGAATAGAGGGCAGTAAAACATAACAAATAATGCTTTCACTTAAGCATGAAAATCCAAAAGAAGATGAGGTTGAGCATGAGGTTGTAGTAGCCGAAGAATAAAGTCAACTTGTTGATGCATTTCAAAGAAGCAGACTAGCTTCACAACAAGATGAAGTAGTTGGGTTTGTTTATACTCTTGAAGGAATGTTGCAACTCTCTATTGGACTTTTATCCATTGCATCTCTTTTGAGATGCCCAAGATCAAGCACTGTAAGTTAAGAAGAAAGGGAAGTTATTTTAGAAAAATAGTGAATGGTTTTGTTTAGGTTGGTTTTTTCTTAGTTTAGGAGTAGGTTAGGTGTTTTTGAGTTCAATAAAGAGTTGTAACACTATCTTTGAGTCAAGTTTTGAGTTTAGGTGTCATTTTTAGTCATGTTTAGTTGTCATTTCTCCAAGTGTTGTAGCACATTTGTAACAGTCTGGTTCGAGTCTTGAAGTGTTGTTCCATGTTTCTAACAACAAAGGTTTAGTTTGTTCAAGTCTAATTTCTGAGTTTTAAGTCTCTGTTCCCAATGGAAGTCATTTAGGCTACTAATCTTTATGCCAAGCAAGCTTGCCACCCCTCCCAAGTCACCAAAAATGTTGACATTTGTTGTATCAACTTTAGCCATGCAAATAATTGATCTCAGAAATAACCTAATGGCTAAAAATTTGGGACTTCCCCAAGGCTTAAGACCTTAAAGCCTTAAGGCATTTTTTCCTTAGTCCCCTCTCAACCTTGGTCAAAGTTGTTGTTGACCTTCTCAAGTGGTCATTTCACTTGAACTCACCAATTGGAGTGTCCTTTATTCATCCTGGAATTGGCCCTATCTTACTCTCTACCGGCAAATGAATGCTATATCACAGGTTCTCAATGGTCAAGGCTAACCACTACTTGACCCTACAATGTTGTGTTAAACCATGGCAGTTATTGGGAAATGTCAAATCACAAGTTCGTGATGTTTAAGGTGAACTGTTGGTTGCCCTTGTGATGTTGTGATGGACTGATAGGGGTTACCATGGATGCTAGGCCACATCATTGTGGTGGTCAAAAACAAGTGTTATCTCAAGCTATGATCTTGTGATGGGAGGCTAATGGTTAAAGTGAATGCTATGTAGCATCTTTGTAGCTTCTTTGTAACCATTTTTTGCTAGGATGTGAGCTTGTGATTGAGAGACTCCGTCAGATAGAGGGGTCAACAAAAATTTTATAGACCAATGGTGATTGTTTGATTTTCGCTTATGGGGATATCGATGGTGGTGTTTGAACTGGCCATTTTGGGGGTCTCCAAGGTGCATCTCAGCCATTCGTATGTGCACGAAGGGAGGATCTAGTGGCTAGAATTCAAAATTGGGATTGATAATTGAAATCTAAACTAGTACCCATGGTGGTTGTCGACTTAATGGTCGAAAATCAGGTTTTGACCTAGTCGGTGTCCTGATTTTGATAGGATTGCACTCCAACCACTTCCAAATGTCATAGGATGACATCTTTTACTCTTTCCAGCCACTATAAACATTTCCTAATGTCACTCATGCCCATTTATTTCTCTTAGTTGACATTTGGCCCGATGGAGTATGTTTTGATTTCATCCCAATTGCAGTGTCGTCCAAATTTTAGGGATTTCCAAGTCCATTCGCCCAAGCAATCAGTTTTCAAATTCAAAAGTGGTTGATCTTGATTTTGAGGAACTTATTTTAGTTGGTACTTGATCTGGAGGGAAACAAGAAGCCAGTACACTCATGTTACTTCAAGTCAAATAAGTCATGAAGTCAAAGATAACCAAATTTTCAAATTTCAAAAATTATAGAGCAACCTTTTAAAGGTAACTCCATTCCTTTGAAGTTCGATTCTTGCTTTCTTCTCTATGTATACAGTAGAAAGACTTGTCTTTTAGTTTAAGTATTTTAAGTTCTTTCAAATATTTTCATGTATTGTAATTAGCCTCTTCTTGAAAATCTATAAAGCTATGTTGTTCCTTCACATGTTCTTTCTATTTCATTATGGTTGTATGCATTTTCTAAGAATACATCATGGCTTTGTTTAAGTCCTATGATTTTCTTCTTCATATACATAATGTTTATCAAGTAGTATTATGTGTAAATCAAGTTATGTGTTGTATTTACTTATTTTGAATAAATTGTAGTTGTGTGATCTTATTCACCTTCAAGCAAAACTAAAAAGGACAAAACCTTCATATAAAATATTTATGATCAACATAGTATAAACTAAGTTGTGAACATCCTAGGATCTAAATTAAGTCAATTTGTAGGTGAAATTGTAGTCATCTTCAAAATAAAGTATTGGTGCATCACCATAAGTTAGTTGTAGATTTATGTTTCAAACATCTTTTCTTCTATTTTCCTTGCCAAAAGTCAGTATTTTTAGAGAGTTTCAAAGGAAACCAGCCCACTCTAGAGGTTTACTTTCAATACAGGGTACCCACAACCTAAATGCAGTCCCATGTGTTACAAGCTAGCTAAGTCTAAGCTTGGATAGGGTGCAAACCTTAGTGATAATTAACCCATGTACATAACATAATGTCTTGAAAAAAATCCCTAAAAATTGCATAATTTCTTGAAAAAAATCCCTAAAATTTGCATAATGTCTTAAAATAAATCTCTAAAAATTGCATAATGTCCTGAAAAAATCCCTAAACATTGCAAAATATCCTAAAAAATGATCAAAAACATCCAAATAATATTCAATCCAAAACATTTTGAAGAAATCATCAAAAAAAAAATAACCACAAGAACCTTAAAAATTTCAAAAACAACTTAAACTCCAAAAAGTAATCATTTTCTTTTCATCAATAAACTTGTCATTTGCAATAGACAGACATTTGAGTAGCATAGAAGAATAAATCATAAAACACTATGGTTATCAAATAATGCATCAACAGACAAACTATCAATCAAATCAACAATCAGATAGATCAACTTCTTGTATCAATCAACACTATCTAACTATCATCTCTACCATTAACGATGCATTTATGAAAGAAAGAATTCATCACTACTGATTTTTTTCCATCTAACTTTTGTCCTTTTTACTATCTTCCCTTTATCAGTCCTTGTGGTCCTCATGGTTTCATACTTTGGTACTCAAAATAAGCATCCTTCATACATAACATGTTAGTCCACATGCATATCGTAATCATTCATGTCTCCTCTCATCCTGGACACATATGTTAGTATTATTGCATAAAATCACTTAAAATCACACATAATTTAAAGAAAGATAGCTATGCATACATCTCCACAATAAGATCAATAGCATCATGTAATAATCATCATCATAAAATAGCTCATATAGGACAGCATATCATATAGTCTCATGTAGAATTCACATCTCATATACATATCATAACCAGTATCAGAGTACAACAATCTAAGTCTCTATGTCAAAATGGAGCTCACAAGCTCGCTACAATCTCAAAAAGTTCATAAAAAGATGTATATAACTACAAATATCACTAAGTTCTCCCTTGGTCCTCCTGACTTCTATCATGTCCTGAGGATGAAGCTACTCCTATCCTCAATCTTGCCTGTCCTACAAGCATCAATGGCCCTATCACCCCCACACTACTTTGTGTCCTTTGTGAGTGTGTCCTATTTCATGACCTTTTCTATACTCAATATGATGGTGTTCTTTACTCTGCTAGCACCATGCTCGATCATATAGATCCCTCTAGTACATAGCCTCCTTCCCTAGCTCTCCTATCTCCCACATAGCCTCACACATATTGATATCTATGACACTCTGAATAAACTCTTGAACAGTCTCATCTGCTCTTTCTGCTCTAGTAGATACTATTATATCTCGAGAGGATATAAGTATAGCCCTCTCTGCTATAAGTTTGTCCCTGTCTATGATCAACTATGCTCACTTCATCTCCCACTCTTCTCTATTTATTGTTGTATCCTAAAAGGCTACCAAAAATATCCCTCTCCATCAAGAGTGTATCTCTCTCTGCACTCTACTAATCCCTCTCGAATAGTAGTCTTTCCATGCCTACAATCAACGATGCTCTCTCAGCCTCCCAAAATATTGTGTAACCCTAAAGAGACACTATCAGTCTATCTAGAATAGAGATGTGCTCTCTCTAATACCTCACCTTAGCTCTAATGTCCCTATCATCTGGAATGCACTCAACCTCATCGTCTACTGCTATATCATGCATGGGCTCATCCTATGGATCTTGTATGTCATCGATCTGATCCATCGGTATGACATCCTTATCCTCTGTGTCATCATCCTCATCTAACTTTGTCTTCCCATCCTTCTCATCTAAATCTATCTCCTCATCCTCATCCACCTCAAACATTTATCTCAAATCCTCTCTTCTATTAGAAAGATCGTACATAACTTACTCACCATGAATAGGAATCTTGAGTATCCACCATACATCCTCTAATGTGACTATTGCCTCTCCTCTCGATATATGAAATGAATTGATCTTCGAGTGCCATTTCCCTTTTAACACAGTGGTCGATGCCCTATTTGACCTTATCTCAGGCATGCATGTGATATGATATAATCCCAAATGAAACAAACAATCTCTATCATCTCCCCTTAGCTGATGATGGTGTGATGACATAATGATAGACATGGAGGCCAACTCTCATGAGTCTATAAATTGAGCATAACAAACTACAAAACAATGGGGAAAACATTATGTTAACCTAATCTCTTCCATTGTGACCCCTTACCCAATCAGTTATGTCTTAATCCTAATTGAAACCCTAATGGCACCAAACCTAATTGTAAACCATAATTTGGTCTCCTAGTTGGGAACCTAAATGTTAAATTCCAGTCTATCCAACCTAAACCCTAGGTCAACCCAAGTCATCTGAGTCCAAACCTAATGCTAAAACCTAATCAAAATTCCTATTAGCTTATCCAACTACATAATTACCTTAACCAACTGTGTAGTTCTGGCTAACAACTACACAGTTCTGCATGCCAACTACATAGTTCTAGTCTCCAATTGTGTGGGTTTGTCCACCAACTGCACAAGTATTAACCAACTATGTATTAAACTCACCCAACTGCACAGTCCTTAACCTAGACCCCTCCAACATGCATCAAAAATAAAGAAATTAAACCTAGAAAAGAATTGATAAGTCATATCTAGGGTATATACCACTGGTCCTATGCCCTCTACTCATTGGTAGGTCCACATACGCTCACCACAATGATTCTCCCTTTGAATTTTCACCATAATTTCCCAATCCCCCTTACTCCAAAGCTCTAATTCTTCCAAAAAAGATAGTGAAAATGAGCTCTTTTTACCTTCCCACCCCTTTTTATACCCCTTTTTCCTCCCTAGATGGATGTACATGCCCTCCCCTTTGCACTGGTCCCAATATTTTTGACCTTCCCAAGCTTGTAAATTTTTTGTCTTACCACTGAATTTATTTCCATTCACATTGTTATAATCTTGGTGTCATTGTCAACAAATTAACCTTTTTTCGATATTTTCTGGTCAATTTCTCAAGGAGGCACCTTTATACCTGTTGGAATCAAGGAACACTGAGAGGGGGGGTGAATCAGTGCTCTACAATTTTTAATCTTCTTTAATTGTTCCTTAATCCACTCAATGCAAATAACAAGAAAGATAAGCATAAGCAAAACACACAAAAAACCACCACCATAACACACAGATTTTGTACATGGAAAACCCGATCAAGGGAAACCCCACAGTGGGAATCCTAGCCATAATAAGATGATACTATGTTAAAAGTATGTGAAACGTTTACATAGGAATGCACATGCATTTAGGTTCACTTCCTAGAGCTCACTGCTCAAATACAATATTGCCTTACAAAGAAGTTACAAAGGTAACATACATGAAAATGAACTATGGAATGGCATCTCCAAATGTGTTGAATAGTTTCATTTTAAGCACAAAGTACAATTGTCTCGCTACTCTAAGACTCACTACTCTGTTATGTTGATCTGCTTTAATCTGGAGCAAAAATCCTTCAAGGATGCATGTGAAATTGCATACAATCGTACATACACACAACTCGCATACTTTGTGATATAAAAAATGAACTTCTCTATCTCTAATTCATATCTGCAACATGAATTAAAATTAATTCAAAGTCGACCCAAAAACCACATAACTAACAAACATGAAACGTGTTATCCAAGTTGGCTCAAAACAACTAAGCAGTCCAAAAAAAAATGTCCACACACTTCCCCCAGTTCCTCTTACCAACCACAAACACATAATCAACCACAAAAAATTGATTTTCTAGATCCGCAAAATGAATCATCACCTGTTACCATAGATAACTACAATTCTAACCAAAGACATGATTATCAGACCTTCTAACTTGTACAAAGCTTATTACTGGAGCCTATAATCCTCGAATAAGATAAACTGTATATCTATAACACATCTCCCAGATCTGCAAAGCAAAATACTCATCCACAATAATCTTCCAAACAAAGTACTGTATACTTTGTTGGATATCCTATTTATCTTACTAGACCTACCAGACTAAAATAATCTTCACTAAATCTTCTAGAATGATGGAAACATGAAGTGTGGATGCCAAATTTGATATGAGTTGCCATCAATGATAGCATCTCTACATACATGCAACATCTCTTGCTAACAATCTCCCCCTTTGGCATTGATGGCAACACTTAGTGAAAAATGACTAAGTGTCGGATCAATACCAAACTATATATACACTACAACCAAAAATCAGATCATCGGATTTTAAAGAAACAAAAACTCCCCCTAAGATCAACATTTTTCACTCCTATATACTCCCCCTTTGACATCAATGACAAAGGTAAGATACAGAAATCAAGAATTGAGACCAAAAATGTTGTACAGTCTTCACAAAAACTTGAAACTATCTCCATACAGATTCTTCAAATAGTCCAAGTGACTATCGCAACCCTTTTGAAAATTCTCAAAAACTGTTATGAACCCACTGAGAATATAAGACTATGCTTTTGCAATTTGGAGATCATCTAGATCACTTGTCTTGAGAGAACTCTGAGCATCTTGAACAACATTTAGCATTACATCCAACTTAGAGACAATATGACTCCTAAGTTCTCCAATTCTGCCAATTATCCTTTCCTGATCATAACTCAGACTTCAAATCTTATCAAGCAATGAAATTACCTGGGTTTCATGTTGGCTTAAAGAGTTTGACAATGGATTAGCTGACTTAGATATGCTTTCCAACTGATTCTTATACTCCTAAGGCTTCTTCTCAATATCCACAATGAACTTGTTCAGAGATAAGAAAGATTTATACAAGTTTCCACCTATGGTTATTGCATCTCGCATGCATTTCACACAATTACTCAATATGGGTGTACCATTTGATATCATTCTCTTCAGGTTGCAGAGCCTTTTAGCTTCAAATTCCTTCTTGACCTTGACCTATACAAATTTCTCAAAAGATTCAAAATGAGAGTTAACAAAATCAATTAGAATTTTCAATTTCTCGGATGAAGTATCAAATGAGTTCTTTTGGAATGAGGGTATTAAATTTTCTAAAGTACTGACTGCCATATCCAAAAACCAAGCTATCTTTAGAGTGATATTTTAATAGGTCTTCATTGGCTTTGGCTTGAGAAAAAGATGCCAACTGAAGTTTTTGAATGGGAGAAAGGGAAGAAAGATTGATTGGTCCTTGTATAAATTTTGGGTTATCAATGACCAGCTTACCTTTCATCGACTCTGTAGTGTCTCTAGTAACATTTTCAAATTCAATCTTAACCTAGATCTTCTCCACATTCTCTTCAACAACTTCTTCCTTTCCAAGTTTCGGTGAGATCTCAACCTTGTCTGCTTCACTCCCACCCGCATCATTCTCCACTCTACTTCCTTCCGACATATTGACTTCTATATGATCTATTGATTGAACTTCTGGAATAGAAGTGTTTCCTACTGCCTTCTCAACTAGAGATTCTCCTAGAATTGGAGGTCTATCCACCTTGGTCTGCTCAATTTCCGGATGGGTGTCATCTTGATCCTTTGCCAGATTGACTTTATATTGTTTTTCTTGCAAAAAATTTGTCCAAGTCTTCTTTATTTCCTTATCTACTTCATCAATCTTACCAAACATGGTCTTATTTACTTTGTGCTTACTCCAAAACTTATCCTTGGCTAAGTGGATTAATCTATCAATCTCTTCCTTGTAAATGACTAAACACAAATTAACTAATATATATTCCTTTAGTTTCTCATCCTCTTCATTTGTTGTTAATCTCTGAGAGTCCAAAATGTCATACAAACTCTTCAAAATTGTTGATAATAACTCTATCAAGGCTTTAATATACACAATCATGTATTCAAATATGGCTCCTTCTAATGACCTTTTCCCACTTTCATAAAAAAATTTATACCACTTAGATAGTGGTTTCAAATTACCATCTTTGACAACTGAATTAACAATCTATTCTAGTGTAATAGGAGGCACAATAGTGTAATTACCTTGAAGTTTTCTTGAGTTCAATGCCTCATCAATCTCATATTTTTCCTTCTTGCTGGATCTTGTCCTATCGGATGGCTTCTCCTTAGAAACTTTGGTGGCCTTCAGATATTTTTCCTTTACTCCTCTTACTGCCTCATCTGATTTGGTTCCTTCTTCATCAATCACCACAATTTGTTAGGATAACTGGTGAATAACTGAAAGGGGGGGGGGTGAACCAATTGTTAACAAATTATGAAACTTTAAGCATACAAAACCTTTTACCGAAATGCATAAACCAAATACCATGCATCCACAACACATAACACCAAGATTTGTACGTGGAAAATCCGGTAAAGGAAAAAACCAAGGTGGGAAGCCTACTCATAGTCAGATGATACTTTTGCAGTAAGTATGTGATTACAATAAGGGGCTTGCACATGTAGGAGGCCAACAACCTAGAGTGCACTGCTCATCATAAAGGAGCCTCACTAACTACAAAAGATCTTTGGACTACAATCCAGAAATAAGAATGAACTGCAAGAATAGCATCTCCTATGCCTAAGTATAGTTCCAATTAAGCTCAATGTCAGAGGTCTTAGCCCTCTTACACAAACCCAATTCGATCACCTACGATTGACTAAAACCTCTACATATGATTATAACTTTATTCGCACATGGATAATCCCATAACCCATGACCACGATCTACAAAAGAGATCTTACATCATATTTATACCAACCCATGACCTAAACAATTAGGTCGGCCACCTAAAAGATAATAATAAATCCATTACATAAACCCACAAACCAATGATAATCCAAGACGTCCTGAGACTGAAACAACATTAACCAAACAATAAATGCAACCAGTAACGCACCAAGAGCATCCACCAACACGTTACATAAACCGGTCCATAACCTAGAAAAATAGCACAGAATAGCACCAGACCTAAAATAGGTCGCCATCAGCCAAATGCAACACCACCAATCAACTAGAACACAAACATGATAACGATCAGCACATTAAGAACCTTCTAGAAGCCGTACCAACACCACTTATTGAATTCATCAAAATATCTTCAATAAAGCTTCGTTGGTAAAACCCTTGCCGATAACCAAAAGGCTTACTAGAAAATATGATAGATTCCGAATCACCAAATCTTGAACCAATTGAATGTGACATGCACATGAATGATTGAACCAAATGAATTCCACCAATCTGAATGTACCAGAGAATACCGAAGATGATCTCCAGATCAAATCACAATCCAACCACTCTACCAGAACCCAGTAGAGAACCCAACAAGCTAGTGTTGACATCAATGACAAACATCAATGCAACACAATCAATTCCTCCAAATTTCCATCAATCTCCCCCTTTGGCATTGATGGCAACACTAGATGTGAAAAACATCCAAGTGCCAAGAAGTGCCAAACAAGTCTCCCCCAAGGGAAGACATCCAACAAATGATATATTAATGAATTTCTGAACCAATTCATCATCCATAGACCAAACTCCCCCTATGACTAATATCTCTATTAAGCTCTATTTTTCACATGTATATCTCTCCCCCTTTGACATAAATGCCAAAAATATGACATAAACATCAAAAAAAACCACAGATCCTTTGAACCACACAACTGACTACTCCCCTTGAGTAGTAGCACCAACTCATCAATCTGGAATGAATGATAGTTTTGATAATGCATGCCAGACTGATGCCAATCAGCATCACTTAATTCTTTACTGAAGGGGTAGAGATCCCTAATATGTCTCTAAAGTACTCAAATGATTCCTTGGGAAAATATTTAATGAAGATATCTGCAATTTGTTCTTTAGTGTTCACATAAAACAATCTGACTTCATTTTCTTCCACCTTCTCCTTCAAAAAGTTATACTTGATTGATATGTTCTTTGTCTTTGAATGAAATACTGGATTCTTTGATATGTCAATAGGAGCAGGATGATCATAGTGAATAACTAGCAGTTCATTACAATATACCCTTATATCTTTCAACATTTTCTTCATCCATAGAACTTGTGTACAACTAGTAGTAGCAACAACATACTCAGCTTTAGCAGTAGATAAAGAAGTACATGAATATTTCTTGTTGATCCATGAAACAAGTTTCTTTCCAAGAAAGAAAGCTCCATCGGATGTTCTTTTTTGGTCATCTATATCCCCATCTGAATCTACATCTGTAAATGCACATAATGAAAGTCATAATTTTTAGGATACCACAAACCATATTTAGTTGTTCCTTATAAATATCTAAAAAATAATTTCACTGCACTCTCATGATTCTCTCTTGGATCACTCTAATATCTTGATACAATACAAACCGCATTCATTATATCCAGTCTAGTCTGAGTCAAATATAATAAACCTCCAATCATAGATTTATACCTTGTAGGATTTATCGGAGCTGATACATTTGTCTTTGTCAATTTCTCACTTGTAATTTTAGGAGTACCAACTGGTTTATAATTTTCATACCAAATTTCTTCAACAACTCTCTAGCATACTTACTTTGACAGATGAAAATACCTTTATCAATCTGAGTAATTTGCAAACCTAAGAAAAATCTGATTTCTCCAATCATAGACATCTCAAATTCATTCTTCATATTATCAGAAAATTCCATACATAACTTTTCTTCACCTACAAAAATGATATCATCAACAAAGACCTCAACAATCAATATGTCATTATTAGTGATCTTATAATATAAGTTAATTTCAGCATTACCTTTAGTGAAACCAAACTTCAAAAGATATTTGTCCAATCTATCATACCAAGCTCTAGGTGCTTACTTCAATCCATATAAAGCTTTCCTCAATTTGAAAACCATGTTTTTGTCATCTGAAAGTGAAAATCCATCAAACTACTCAATGTAGACTTCCTCTTCAAGATCTCTATTTATAAATACACACTCAACATCCATCTGATAAACCTTGTATTTCTTATGAGTGGCATAAGCAAGAGATAATTTCACAGCTTCAATCCTTGCTACCGGAGACAAAGTTTCATCATAATCAATTCCTTCCTTCTGAGAATATCCTTTGCAGACCAATCTAGCCTTGTTCCTCACAACTTGTCCATATTCATTCAATTTATTCCTAAAAACCTATTTAGTTCCAATAAAATTCTTATTTTTAGGTCGGGGAACTAAAGTCCATGTGTTTTTCTTTTCTATCTAATCCAATTCCTCTTCCATAGCTTTCATCCAACACTCATCCTTACATGCTTCATCTACTGATGATTCAATTTGAGAAATTAAGCATACCTCTTCAGCTACCAACATTCTCCTTGTCATCACTTCTTTTCTCTTGTCTACAACGATCTGATCTTCTGAGTGATTCAACCTTACATACCTAGGAGTCTTCTAACTTTTTGTTTCTCTACTCTGATCTTCAGTTGCTATTAAATTTTCTGATATTGTCAGAGTAACTGGTTCAACATTTTATTCCGATACAGGTGTTACTAGATCAGTTATGATCATTTCCACTTCTAGTTCTCTCTCATAAGTTCTGATTTGACCTCTGTACTGCTCATCCACCTTGACATTAGCACTCTCCACAATTCTCTACAATCTTTTGTTATAACATCTATATGCTTTCCTTTTATTTTAATAACCAAGAAATATCCCTTCATCACATCTAGGATCAAACTTTTCAATGGAATCATCTTTTCTGATATAGAATTTACTACCAAAGATTCTGAAATACTTAACTGTAGGTGTATAATCTAACCATAACTCATAAGGTGTCTTACCGATGTCTCCTTTATTATGAACTCTATTGAATGTGTATACTTCCATGCTCACATCTTCTCACCAATAGATATGAGGCAAATTATCTTCCATTATCATAGATCTAGCTACATCCAGGATAGTTATGTTCTTTCTTTCCACAACACCATTATGTTGGGGTGTCTGGGGTGTAGACAATTGTCTCCTTATGTCATGTTTCTCACAATAACTATTAAATTCATCTAAAGTGAATTCTCCACCCTGATTAGATCTTAAGCATTTGATCTTCAACCTTGTCTCTATCTCAACCATATCTTTAAAGATCTTAAACTTTTCAAAGGCTTCAAATTTCTCCTTTAGAAAAGTAATCCACATCATTCTAGAATAGTCATCAATGATTAGCATGAAATATCTATCACCCTAAAAACTTTTTATTCTAGCAAGACCACTTAAATCAGTATGAATAAGATCAAGAATATCATTAGATTTGTCTTGAATACTCTTAAAATAATTTCTGACTTGCTTACCCATTTGGCATTCCTTACATACCGGATTATGAGGCTTCACAATCTTAAGTATATCTCTAACTATCTTAGTTGAACTAATCTTTACAATGCAATCACAATTCACATGACACAACCTCTTATGTCATAGCAAACTCTCATCAATATGTGCAATTAAACATGTCTTCTCACCAGAGCTCAAATGAAAGATGTTACCTCTAGTCTAAGTACCGATTGCGATCTCCAATCTAGATCTATTGATGATTTTTCATTTTCCATCCTTGAATTGTAATTGAAATCCCTTATGCACCAGCTATCCTACACTCAAAAGATTATGCCTTAAGCCTTCTACATGATAGACATTATCAGTGTTATTCTTACCATCCAATGATATAGTTCCTCTTCCTCTGATCATGCATGCTTTGTCATCTCCAAATCTAACCAGACCACCATCAAATTCTTGCAAAGATAGAAACTTCCTTATATCTCCAGTCATATGATGTGAACAACCACTGTTTATCGCCGATTAATTCTTTTCTTCAACTTTAGCAGCAAGGGCCTTCTCTTCATTTTGAATGATAGGTTCTGGAGCATCTTCCTTGATAGCTAAGAATACCCATTCCTTTCCATTGTCATATCCACTAGCTAAATCTTTTATTGGTCCATCATCAGAATCATCAGTTACACCTTCCTCATTAGCATAGTAGCATGATTTTTCTGTGTTCCTCCTATACTTATGCTTGTTCTGATATTCATGGTTAGGCTTAAAAGATCTTCTAGCTTTTTCTTCAAATCTTGAATTCCTCTCAGGACATCTAGATGCAAAATGTGTTGGTATTTTGGATGTGTTGCATTGGTTTTGTCATTGATGTAAACACTTGTCAACACTTGTTAACACTTATCAGCACTTGGAGATCTTTGTTTTATTCACCGGCATGTTCAGTGACTTATGCGCAATCACTAGTATCTGGTTTACTGACAGGTTATATTGTTCACCGACACTTGGAATGACTTGGAGACTACTTGGTTATGTCGAAGATATTATTTGATCACTTGGTTTTCGTGATTTGGTTATTGGTCTAATCGGGTTTGCATATTTGTTGTTACCAGCAAATAGGTCCAAGTTACGCACCAGCAAATATATCTATTCCAGATCAGCACGACACATTATGGAGATGATTCATTATTATTGTAAATACATTTAACCGACACGATGAATCGAATATTGATTTTATTGTATTATTCTTTGTAATCTGACCTACACATTTGGTCTTAGCTTTCAGTATATATGTAAGATCTCATTTGTGATCGATATGCGAAATTGGAATGGGAAATAAGAAGTGCGAATAAGGTATATGCAAAAATAAGCAGAGCTATACATGCAGACATCATTTGAAGATTGAAGGAAGGAATTTGAAGAAGGCATATTAGAAATTAACTGGTACTGAATCCAGCATAAGAAGATGCTATTTTGTGCAGTACATTATCATTGGATTTAATCATCCAACTGTAGTCAGTGTGACTCCCATCTTGTAATTGAGCAGTGAGCTCTAGGCAACTAGCCTTTTTGCATGTGCAAACTCCATATTGTACACACATACTATTTGTAGTAGTATCATCTGATTATGGGTAAGGTTTCCCACCATGGTTTTTCCCCTTACAGGGTTTCCACATACAAATATTTGTGTTATGTGTTGTGGATGCTATTGTCTTTCTGTTTCACGCATTAATCTTTATTGGTACTGTAATTAACTAATAAAACTATCTACCGACTGATAAAACCATCTACCAGCATAAAGTTTGGTTTACTGGCATTAAGCACTAAGTTTTGGTTAAGTTGATTTTGGTTTGAATTTATTGGATAACTAATTCACTCCCCCCCCCCTCTTAGTTGTCTCTGGGACCTAACAATTGGTATCAGAGCATGGTCCTCTTTTTGCATAAGTTTAACAACTTGAGGAGATCCAATATCTACTAACTATTTCAGGAAGGACAGTCTGAAACTTGATGGAACCAATTATGGTATATGGAAGATCAGGATGGAGACACATTTGAATTGCATTGGAAAGGACATATGGGATGTTACAAAGAATGGATATACTATTCCTACTCAAGGTCAACCTAATCCACCAACCTTGGCTAAAGATGAGGAAAATGATTGCAAAGCTAGAGAAGCACTTTTGAGCGCATTGTCAGATCAGCAAATCATGGGATTATAAGATAGATCTACAGCTAGAGCTATTTAGGACAAGTTGGTAACATTGAATGAAGGTGATACCACAATCAAAATTGCAAAACTTGAATGCTTATGGGTCAGGTATGAGAATTTGAAAATGGAAGAAGATGAAAGGATTTCTTCTTTTATGGAAAGAGTAAATGAAATTGTTTTGGGTATACAATGTTGTGGAGGAACCTTAAGTGAAGATGAGATTGTTTCTAAAGCTTTAAGAGATTTTCCATTTGCATATAAAATGAAATTTACTTCTATAAATGAATTGAGAACAATGCCTAATGCATCAGTATCTAGAGACACTTTGGTTGGAAAACTTTCAGCTTTTGAACTTGAAGAATTTGGTCATGTTGCTACTATTAAAACTGATTTAGCTTTCAAGGCATCATTATCATCTGTATCGGCATCATCATCTGAGAAATCTAATTGGAAAGCCTCCAATACAAGAGAACTTGAAGAAATCGGGAAGGAGAATGAAGAATTGGAAGAGCTTGAAGCACTATTTGCAAGGAAAATGCCTAAAGGTCCAGTAGGAAGTAAGTATGAAAGTAAAGCACCATTTAAATGTTTTAACTATAATAGAATTGGTCATATGGCTTCTAGGTGTCTTGGTAGACATGCAAGATTAAGAGAAGAAGCTAAAAGAACATATAAGCCTAACCCTAATTATCAGAGATACAAATTCAAGAAGAATAGAGACAAATCATGTTATTATGCTGATGAAGAAGTCACTGATGATTCTGATGAGGATCTGATAGACAATGGATGGGCTTTTGTTGCTATAACAGAAGATCAACCAGCACCTACTATTCAACTGGTAGAGCAGGCCCTGGCAGCTAAAATTGAAGATAAGGATGAAAGGATCATTGATTCTAGATGTTCACATCACATGACTGGTAATAAGAGTAAATTCTTAACCTTTCAGGATTACAATGGAGGTCTAGTAAGATTTGGATATGATAAAGCTTGTTTCATCAAAGGAAAATGAACCATATCTTTTGATGGAAAGCACAATACTGATAATGTTTACTATGTTGAAGGTTTGAAGCATAATATTTTGAGTCTTAGTCAATTAGTTGAGAAAGGATTTCAATTACAATTCAAGAATGGTAAATGCAAAATCTTAAACAAAACTGGTTTGGAAATTGCAACCGGTAATCAGACTAGAGGTAATATCTTTCATTTGAGTAACAATGAGAAAACATGTTTGATTGCACATATTGATGAAAGTTGGTTATGGAATAAGAGACTTTGTCATGCAAATTTGGATTGCATTGTGAAAATCAGTACAACTAAGGAAGTAAGAGATTTACCTAAGATTGTTAAAACTCACAATCTAGTATGTAAGGAATGTCAATTGGGAAAGCAAGTTAGATCAACTTTGAAGAGTATTCCAGAAAAATATAACAATGTTCTTGATTTAATTCATACTGATTTATGTGGTCCAAGAAGAACTAGAAGTGTACAAGGAGATAGATATTTTATGCTAATCATTGATGACTATTCTAGAATGTGTTGGGTTACTTTTCTCAGGGAGAAATCTGAAGCATTTGGAAAATTAAAACTATTCAAGGTGATGGTAGAAAATGAAACCAGCAAGAAAATAAAATGTTTGAGATCAGATCAAGGAGGTGAATTCACACCTAAGGAACTTAATACATTATGTGAAGTGAATGGGATCAAAAGATAGTTATCAACACCTCAGACACCCCAGTAGAATGGAGTTGTGGAAAGGAAGAACAGAAATATCTTGGATGCAGCCGGAAGAATGATATCAGAAGCAAACCTACCTCTTGTATATTGGAGAGAAGCGGTCAATACAACATTTTATACATTCAAAAAAGTTCACATCAGAGGTGAAACTGGTAAGACCTCTCATGAACTATGGTTTGGTAATACTCCTACTCTTAAATATTTTAGAATATTTGGAAGTAAATGCTACATTAGAAGAGATGAGTATATTGGAAAATTTGATCCTAGAAGTGATGAAGGAATATTTCTTAGTTATTCATCTAAGAGCAAGGCATATAGATGTTTTAACAAGAGATTGCAGAAAATTGTTGAGAGTGCAAATGTGAAGATCGATGAACAATTTAGAGGTAATTCAAGGTCAATAGACTCTGAACCAGAAATAGAAATAATCACAAATGAACCTACATTAAGCACACTAGTACAGAATGTTGATCTAGTCACACCAGCATCATCTGAAAATTCCACAATGACTGAAGAAAGACAACAAGTAAGAACACCCAGGTATGTAAGATTGAATCACTCTAAAGATCAGATAATTGGAAATAAGTGTCAAGGAGTTATGACTGGAGGAAGATTGGCAAATGAAGAGGTATGTCTTACTTCTCAAATTGAACCTATATCAATTAATGAGGCATGCGAAGATAAATATTGGATTAAGGCTATGGAAGATGAATTGGAACAAATTGAAAGGAATACCACTTGGTCATTAGTTCCCTGACCTATATACAAAAATGTAATTGGAACTAAATGGGTTTTCAGAAATAAACTTAATGAAGATGGTAAAGGAATCAAAAACAAAGAAAGATTAGTGTGTAATGGATATTCTCAGAAAAAAAGAATTGATTACAATGAAACCTTTGCACCAGTAGCTAGAATTGAGACAGTCAAACTTTTATTGGCTTTTGCAGCTCATAAGAACTATAAAGTATATCAAATGGATGTTAAATGTGCATTTCTGAATGGAGATCTTGAAGAAGAAGTTTACATTCAATAACCTGATGGATTTTCTTTGACAAAAGACAAAGATATGGTTTACAGGTTAAGGAAAGCATTATATGGACTAAAGCAAGCACCTAGAGCTTGGTATGCTAGATTGGACAAATATCTTTTGAAGCTTGGTTACACCAAAGGTAATGCTGACAGCAATCTATATTATAAAGTAAATAATGATGACATCTTGGTTATTGAAGTTTTTGTTGATGATATAATCTTTGGAGGAGAAGATGGATTATGTAAAGACTTTTCTAATAAGATGCATGAAGAATTTGAAATGTCTATGATTGGAGAGATAAAATTCTTTTTAGGATTGCAGATTTCACAGACTGATAAAGGTATATTCTTATGTCAATCTAAATACTTGAAGGAATTACTAAAGAAATTTGGCATGGAAAACTGTAAACCGGTAGGCACACCTATGACTACAACTAATAAACTATCTTTGAAGGATGAATCAACACCTATTAATCTGACAAGATACAAGTCCATGATAAGAGTTTACTATATTTGACACAAACAAGACCTGATATTATGAATGCAGTATGAATTGTTTCAAGATTTCAGAGTAATCCTAAAGAAAATCATGAATCAATAGTAAAAAATATTTTCCAGCATCTACAAGGCACTACAAATCCTGGTTTATGGTATCCTAGAGATGAAAATTTTGAATCACCCGAGATCCTTACCCTTTGACTCATCTTCCTCCTGAACTCATCAAAATATTTGTTCAGTACATTAGGGTAACCAGTTCTGATAGCTTGAGTGCTTTCCTTGATCTGTTTGGTTACCGGTTGGTCAGGGGACCACTGAACATCTCCTACTCCAAGAAAGAAGCCTTGGAAATAGAAGAACAACCCAACCAATAGTTGTCCGAATTTGAATCTCAGTGCATTATCCTATTTAATTGACTTCAGGTTAGACAGGAGTTGCCTCTGCATACTGGTGCATAGGTCAAATGATGCATCCTCTTTGATCATCCGGTAAGCGGCATTTACCGCTGCAACAGATATAGAATTAATCCTATTGGCTGAGAATGTTCTGTAGCCTATCACCATGCAGGCATATTTCACCAGATCATCCTTGATAGAATTAATTGTCATACCTCGTGAGTCACTTGTTGAACTGGTGAGCTTGGTCATTTCCGTTTTGCTTACCGTTCTTAGGGCTGGCACTTCCCCTGTGTTGCAGAAACTAGTGACTGCATGAATTGCCTATGGCGTGATATCATGCATCCTCTCCAGGTACATCTTGTCACCATGGACTCTGCTCAAGATGATCCTGATGTGATCCTCTGTGAAGTCTTCCAGAAAATATACTGCATTATGGATTTTCTTCTTCTCTAGGATACTAAACTCTGGTTTGATTTTCTTGTTCTTGCCACAAAATAAACCTAACTGGGTATGAATGGCTAAAGACCCTAGGTCTTCTATTTTGCAATCAACATAGTCCGAAATTCCCTCTTCTACTATGACTCCAGCCGGAACTTGTGATAAGGAATTATATTTGGACTTCATTTGAATGAAACTATCCAACTCAATTGATGTACTCGAACTGGTATGAGATGCGGAAGCCATTGTAAATCATTTCAAGAACACAAAAAATACCTTTAAAATGCAAATTTAGGGCTTCCTGATTCTGCTTCACTCCACTCTTCGTCGGTTGCCAAATCACCGCTTTGTGTTCTCCACGACCGTTTGCAAACTGGATTTGAATCTCCTTCAAGACTTGTCAATTTCTTGAAATCTTAGCTCAAATCACCTTTTCTTCGCTTTGCACTTTGAAAAACTTTTCTTCACTCAAAGATAGATATTGAGAAATGATTTGAAATATGCTTTTATACATGTCTCTCACCTACCGCCATTAATGCTCTTGTATTAGGGCGTAAACCCTAATTTGCCTTTCTATCGTTTCCGGTCTTCTACCAAGCGATGGGTATCACACACCAGTTAAGGTCTTTTACCGGTGTAACTGGGGGTTCGAAATCATTTCGCCACTTGCTCCCCCTAAGCCTCTTTGGAGCTTAGTTTGCCAGTTCCAATATTTCCACACTAGGTGCAGAAACCGGTTCCTCTTCCAACATTGTTGGTTTCTTCCTCCAGGTTTTGTTCATGTCCGCTTGAACTATTTCAACATCAATTTCTCCTTTCCGAGTGACCGATATATCATCAAATATACTCTTTCTGCTTCTGCATAATCTTGCAATGTGACCCGGTTTGTTGCAGTGATAGCAAACCAATCCAGATGCTCTCCAAGATCCATTGTTCATGTTTCCATTCTTCCTTCTACATGTAGCAGCAGTGTGACCATGTCCATGACAGATCCAACAGTTTTCCCTCCATCTGGTTGCTGGTTGATAACCATTGTTACCTGACTGATAACTGTAAGCATTAAACCGGTTAGGGTTCCGGTTCACAAAAGATTTCGGACCAGCTCCTTGGGTCCTCTGAGGATATCTTCCGGTGTTGTTCATGACAGACCTGCAATCAGATGCTTTATGCCCAAACTTGTTGCATGCATAACAATGACCGTTGAGCTTATTGGATCTAGGTACATTGTTAATAAAGTAAGGAAAATTATTGTATTCTTTGCTCCTACATACATTTGCAGTGTGTCCTTCTTTAAGACAGTTAAAGCAAACAGGTTTGAATTTTTGCTTACCTTTTCCTTTGAGTGTTGGTTGCTTCTTTGATGCTTCAGCATTTGTTCCAGAGGATTCTCCTTCCTCATGTCTAGAGAAACCAAGTCCATTGGTGTTCTTTACCGGTCTTCATGACTCAAGCTTTTGCTCTAGCTTAACAATAGTTTTGTTGAACTTAGCAAGTATTTCCTTTGACTCAGAAAGTTCTTTGGAAATAGTAGTATTTGTCTCCACTAGGCTTGCATTTTCAGAGATGGCTATGTTCAATTCATCTTGTACTCCTTCTTTTTCCATTTTGCTCTCATGAAGGTGAGCAGTTAGTGCACTAATCTCTTGTTTCAACTTGGAGATCTCATGATCTCTGTCCTTTAGTAGATCTTCATCTTTTCTCTAGTTCTCAAGCTCTTGACTAAACCAGATAGTCAGTCCTTCCAACTCCTTTCTCAGATTGGAGTTTGAATCATTCAGCTTATTTACTAATGCAATCATGGCTTCCATATTTGCTTCATCTTCAGAACTACTTTCAGATAGCTCCATCAGTTTCTCTGCATGTTCTCTCCTTTTTTCTTGAGATGCCTTGTATTTGACCATAAGATCATCATAGGCTTGCTCAAACTGAGTGAGCCATTGAGTAAGTTCCCTCAAGGTATATTCCCCCATATCTCTTTCCAAGTGATTAAACTTATAGAAAGGTAGGCTCTGATACCAATTGATGAATGCTAAGAGGGGGGGTGAATTAATATGCCAAAAATCACTGCACTAAAACCCTTAAACAGTCTGAAGACAAACCGGTAAAACAGTTTAACAGACAAACTGGTTATCACACATGCAAACCAAAATGCAAGTAAAGCATTCACGCACAAAAGAAATATATCCATAACACAAGATATTTGACGTGGAAACCCAAATGGGAAAAACCACTATGAGATAGAACTCACAAGTCACTATCTGCAGAATAGAAACCAAACCGGTTAAGGTCAGACCGGTTAAGGTCTTACAATGTTCTTCACCAGAACAGATCCTATTAGGAATCTCAATCTCTGTTAGGAGATAAGTCTGATTAAAGACTACCTTGCTAGAGGATTTTAGATTCACAGTGGTGAACCACCTTGTTAGAGGATTTTACAAAGGCTTTTGGGCCTACCCAGTTAAGGGCTACAGACTTGTCAAAGATGTGAGTAATCAACAAGTGTTTGATCTATCTAATAGCACAAACTGCTTGGTTAGATCCAGTATTGCTCATTGTTAATGCATTCCAGCATTACTTCAGTCTTCTCTATCTCTCTCTTAGTTACAACTTGATCTTCTCTGATAAGATCGCTCTTACAACAACTTTACAACCACCTTCAACCCTAGAACAACATAAACCCTTTTTCAGCAACAACTTAAAACCCTAGACATGATGTCCTTTTAAAGGAATCTGATTTCATGTCGGTCCAATAGGATTACATTACAATTTCCTAGGTTCAATGAATCTAGACATACTCAATAACATGACACAAAAAGTACCGTCAGTGTGTCGGCACCATCAAACAATCGGTGGATTCGTAACTCATCACAAAATGTCGGTTGGTAACTCATCACAGAGTATTACCAGTTAATACAAAATACCGGTTGCCGGTTTGACAAAAATGAAGACTGGTAAGATTGTGTTATGCCGCTTTTCTTCCTCGTACCACTTGAGATTTGCGAACCGCTTGAGGTCGACATGCCGCTTCAGACCGGGAAACACATTCTGCAAAATCACCAATAGTCTAAAGACTAGAATACAACATACCAGTTGGAATAAATACCAGTTGAGCTCTAGCTCATACATATAAAGGGGATCTCAATACAAGTGTGTGTCCATCAATGACAATCACAACATAAACATCAAAAATGCCAACAGTTTCCCACTGTGGTTTTTCCCCTTACAAGGTGTCCACGTACAAATGTTTGTGTTATGTGTTGTGGATGTTATTGTCTTTCTGTTTCATGCATTAATATTTACCGGTACTGTAATTAACTAATAAAACTGTCTACCGACATAAAGTTTGGTTTACCGACATTAAGCACTAAGTTTTGGTTAAGTTAATTTTGGTTTGAATTTATTGGACAACTGATTCACCCCCCCCCCCTCTCAGTTGTCTCTGGGACCTAACAAAATGACCTATCTTATTACATGCAAAACATTTGAAAGGAGATTTTCCTTCATACTTACTTCTTGTCGGACCTTTGGGTACCCTTCTAGTAAATAGGGCTTCAAGTTTCTCAAGCTCTTCATCTTCTTTCTTCATATCCTCTAGTTCCTTCGCATATAATGTTTTTCAATCCTTCTTGCCGGTTGATGATGTAGATGCATTGAAAGAAGATTTCGTCTTTGCACCTCCTTGAGGACCAAATTCTTCAAGCTCAAAAGAAGATATATTTACAACCAAAATATCCCTATTGACAAAAGAGATAGACATTGTTCTCAACTCATTGATTGCAGTAGCCTTCATTTTGTAAGTCAGTGGCAAAGCTCTCAATACTTTAGAAACAATCTCATTTTTTCTCAAAGATCCACCACAACATTGAATTCCCAAAATAGTTTCATTGACTCTTTCCATAAAAGCACCAATTCTTTCATCTTCCTCCATTCTTAGGTTCTCATATCTCACTCGGTAACCATCAAGTTTAGAAATTTTAATAGTAGGGTCACCCTCATTCAGAGTCTCCAACTAATCCCATATAGCTTTGGTAGATTATTTGTCCATTAATCCCATTACCTATTGATCTAAAAGGGTGCTCAAAAGGGATTCTCTATCTCTACAGTCATTTTCAATTTTCTTATCCAAGTCTGTCGAAGGAGGATTTCCAGATGTTAGATCATAAGGAGTATATCCTTTCTCAGTGATCTCCCAAATCTCTTTTCTAAGACAACTCAGATGAGTCTCCATCTAAAGCTTCCATACTCTATAATTTGTTCCTTCAAGCCTAGGGTTGTCCTTTTGGTAAGCAATTGAAGTTGAATGATTACTCACCATAGGATCTTCCTCAAGTGGTTAAGCTTTTGCAGAGAGGACCAAGCTCTGATACCAATTGTTAGGATAACAGGTGAACAACTGAGAGGGGGGGAGGGTGAATCAGTTGTTAAAATATTATGAAACTTTAAGCACACAAAACCTTTTACCGGAATGTATAAACCAAATACCATGCATCCACAACACATAACACTAAGATTTGTAGGTGGAAAACCCGGTAAAGGGAAAAACCACTGTGGGAAGCCTACCCACAGTCAGATGATACTTCTGCAGTAATTTTGTGATTACAATAAGGGGCTTGCACATACAGGAATTCCAACAGCCTAGAGCACACTACTCATCACAAAGGATCCTCACTGACTACAAAAGATCTTCGGACTAGAATCCAGAAATAAGAATGAACTACAAGAATAGCATCTCCTATGACTGAGTACAGTTCGAATTAAGCTCAATCTCAAAGGTGTTAAACCTCTTACACAAACCCAATTCAATCACCTATGATCGAACAAAACCTTTGCATATGATTACAACTTTATTCATACATAGATAATCCCATAACTCAAGACCATGATTTACAAAAGAGATCTTACATCATATTTATACCAACCCAAGACCTAAACAATTAGATCGGCCACCTAAAAGATAATACATTAAATCCATTACATAAACCCGCAAACCAATGATAATCCAAGTCATCTTGAGACTGAAATAACCATAACCAATCAATAAATCCAACTGGTAACACATCGGGAGCATCCACCAACAGGTTACATAAATCGGTCCATAACCTAGCAGAATAACACAAAATAGCACCGCACCTAAAATAGGTCGCCATAAGACAAATGTAACACCACCAATCAACTAGAACATGAACATGATAACCATCAGCATCCTATGAACATTCTAGAAGCCATACCAACACCACTTATCAAATCCATCAAAAGGTCTTTAGTAAAGATCTGTTGGTAAAACCCTTATCTGTAACCAAAAGGCTTACTAGAACATATGATAGCTTCCAGATCACCAAATCCTAAACCAAATAAATGTGACATGCACATGAATGACCAAACCAAACCAATTCCACCAATGTGATTGTACCAGAGAATACCGGAGATGATCTCCAGATTAACATCACAATCCAACCACTCTATCAGAAACCGTTAGACAACCAAACAAACTAGTGTTGACATCAATGACAAACATCAATGCAACACATAATCAATTCCTCCAAATTTCCAACACAATTATGGCTGGTTTCTTCTTATGCACTCCACTAGATGGCTTAACTAATGATTTGGACTTGGGAGGTTGAGAAATGGGAATAGTACTTCTCGTTCTGGATTTTAGCATAGGGAGTGCTACCGGTTCCTTCTTCACTTTTACCGATTTCTCTACAAAGGTAATATTTTCCTTTCTAGCTTTCTAGATAGCCTCTTTTGATATTCCCATGCTTTATGCAAAAGCTTCAACCTCTTTCCGAACCTTCTTTTGAATGATTAGTCTTTTTAATTGTTGATGAAGATTTAGACTCTTCTCCTTATAGGTTCTAAATATTTCTTCATTAGAATCCACTAGTTGGCTTAGCAAATGTTGCACATACAGTTCCAAAATTTGTTCATCAACTTCATAACCCATTGGTAAAATCCATGAAGTTTGAGACTCTATGGCTTCCATCAGGCACCGATCGGTTTCAACCATGAAACATATGGTGCCAACGTATTTATCCACAATAGATTTAATTATTTTCTCCCTCTCATGCATTTCCTCCTAAAAGTTATTAAAATGTCCCCATATATTCCTGTTTCGGGATTTGGAGTCACCAAAGCTGTAGAGATACTCCCTGATCTACATTCCCATAGGCCTATCAAATGCCCATTGTACTGAACCAACTCTCGAAATCTCCCTTTTGAAATAGGCAAATATGCATAGAAGTAGTGAAGGGGTGTTTCTTGTTTTCTTTGATATTCTTCATATTCTTGATGAGTTCACTTCGGAGTAACTCGCAAAAGATCATATTTCTTGTTCTCTCTCAGCATCTCATATGCAGTGTATATTGTTGTATCGGATACAAAGTTCATTCAGCTGGAATAATAAATCATGTAGCCTATTACCATATATACAAACCAGGTGTCATCCTCCAAGATGTCACCAATAGTCATTGCTCGTTTATCAAATTATGACCCAGTTGCATTGGTTACAATGTCATTCTTTACTATTTTCAGAGAGGGAAATGGACTAGATGCACACAATCCTGTAACTACCTGAATCACACCTTTAGTGATCTTGTGTGGCTTATCCAACCACATAAATTTATCATGATCATGACTTAGAATAAACCGGATCCACTCCTACTCATATGCCATCGAAAAACTTCACAAATTGATCAAAACCCTTGCTTTCCAATTCTCGAAATTCAGGCTTCGACATGGAGATTTGATTAGATAACCGATTGTTGAAAAGATTCAGCAGTTGGGAGATTCCCAATTCTTCAATCAGACCATGAGTGTAAACCCTTATATCTTAAATGTGTAGCACTCCATGGGGTACAGACAAAAAGAACTCATTGGATCCTCCTCCATCGAAATGAATGGATGATTCTTAAAGTTGGGACAAGCACGCTCAGTGATATTGACAACCAAAGGGGTTGTTATAGTAGATGCTTCCATTCTTACAGATTTCAAATTTCAAACTTCAACTGAAAGAGGGTTTTCACTAATAAATACCTTACATGTTGAATTAGGTTTACTTGCAAATCTCTTCGAAAATCGATAGCACCAATTTTTTCTTGATCACCTTCTTCCTATAAATCTATGTACTTCTTCTCTTTAGTCGCAAAGTGAGAAATGAGAGTTTGAGTGGTCTTTTATCTCCTGCATACCTAACCTTTAGGTATAAATTCTCTTAACCCCAACTCTTCAGGATACCCTGCATTCATAGATTTTTCTCCTATGGACCTTTAGTTTGGCTTAGATCTTCTAGAAATGCATCACACACATTTTTTCAAACCTATCAGAAACAAGTACAGATCCTTAGTAGGGGGTTTGTAAGAAATTCATGAAAAACTCCCCCTAAGGAAAGGTGCCTTAGCTTAGTTACCGGATGACATTGCAGCACTGGAATCAGGTGTGGACCCATTCCTGCATCATTGTCACTCTTCTTTACCCAAGTCTTCTTCATCTACTCTTTAATCTCTTCAATTTTTTCTTTTCCTTTCTCATTTGGCTTTACATTCTTTTTTTATCTTTCATACCTCTCCTATTAACATTTCTTCTTCTTCAATACTTAGAAATGTGACTGGATTTGTTGCAAGCATAGAAAATAACATTGTTCCTATGATTAAGTCTAAAATTTCCTTGATTTGTCCTTGATCTGCATTGATTAGCAATATGTCCAAACATACCACATGCATAACATCTAACATTTCACCTATTCAAAAAGTTATCTATCATACCTCTAGATATATTTGCCTTATGACCATACTTATTGCATTTGAAACACTAATCGGTAAAAGATGGACCAACATTATTCATCTTATTTCTGCATTGACTAGCCATATGACCAAATTTATTTCAAACAAAATAGTTACCATTGAATTTTTGAGTATTAGGCTGCCTTACCAGAGTCTTTCTTGAATTGTTCTTTTGTTGTGCCAATTTGGACCTTTCACATTTCTCATATCCAAGACCTTGAGTGTCATTTGGATTCTTTTGACTAGCAAGCATCTCATCAAGCTTGGTTGAGCTGATCTAAAACTTCTCTTTGTTTTCATTTGCAGCTTCAAGATCAACCTTAAGAACAAGGATCTTCTTTTCAAGATCTTCTCCATGATCTCTAGCATCTTGTAGATCACTTATCAACTATCCATTCTCATTCTCAAGTTTGCAATATTCTTTAGATTTTTCTTTCAGTGACTAAGCAATATTTTCTTCATTCTTCTTTCTTTCTTCAATCTCTTTTGTCAATCTCATCACAATGGCCTCCATCTCATTCTTTTGGATTATATTAGCTCTAGCAAGTTTCTCACATTCCTTTGTGTTCTCTTTTGGGGCTTCTTCATCAAAGCTTTGATTTTCTTTTTCCTTCAACTTGTCAACAAGCTCCTTTATTTTATCCCTTGATTTGCTCGATTGATCTTTCAATGTTCCAATGTCTTCCTCAGCATCCTTGAGATTTTATTTTACTTGTTGGATCTTAGCTTGTGAATTATCAAGATCTTCAAGAGTAACAACCAACTACCTTCTAAGACTAATGAAATCCATGGATTTGCCTTCCCGGATCTTCCTCAAGTTGTTAGGATTAACCTTAGAGGAAATGGGCTCTGATACCAATTGTTGGAACCAAGGAACACTCAAAGGGGGGGTGAATCAGTTTTTTGCAATTTTTAATCTTCTTTAACTATTCCTTAATCTACTTAATGCGAATTAACAAGAAAGACAAGCATAAGAACAACACACACAAAACCATCACCATATCACATAGATTTTGTACTTGGAAAACCCAGTCAAGGGAAAAACCATGGTGGGAATCCTACCCGCGGTAAGATGATACTCTGTTAAAAGTATGTGAAAATTTACATAGGAATGCACATGCATTTAGGCTCACTTCCTAGAGCTCACTGCTCAAATACAATAGGGGCTACAACCCTAGAAGGCTCACTGCCTTACAAACAAGTTACCAAGGTAACATACATGAAAATGATCTATGGAATAGCATCTGCAAATGCCTAGAATAGTTTTGGTTTAAGGGAAAAGTACAACTATCTCGTTTCTCTAAGACTCGCTATTTTGTTCTGCTGATCAACTTTAATCTTGAGAAAAAATCCTTCAAGGGAACATGTGAAACTATGCATAATCACACATACACACAATTTGCATACTTTTTTATATCTAAAATTAAATTCCCAATCTCTAATTTATATTTGCAACATGAATTTATATTAATTCCATGTTGTCCCAAAAAGCACATAACACACAACATGAAATGTGTTATCCAATTCGGCTCAAAACAACTAAGCAGTCCAAAACAAAATATTTGCATTCTTCCCACAGTTTCGCTTACCAACCTTGAACACATAATCAACCGCAAAAATCGATTCATGAGAGATCTGCAAAATGAATCATCACACATTACAATAGATAACCATAGTTCTAACCAAAGACATGATTACTAGACTTTCTAACTTGCACAAACCTTATTACTAGAGGCTATAATCCTGGAATAAGATAAATTGTATATCCATAACACATCTCCCAAATTTGCAAAGCAAAATACTCATCCACAATAATCGGCTAACCAAAATATTGTACCCTCTGCTGGATACCCTATTCATCTTACCCGACCTACCAGACTAAATTAATCTTCAGTGAATCTTCTGGAATGATGAAAACATGAAGTGCGGATGTCAAATCCGATATGAGTTGTCATCAATGACAATATCTCTACATACATGCAGTGTCTCTTGCCAACAAAGTCGTGTTATACTCGAGGCATGTTTAATTTGATATTTTCCTTGAATCTTCTTTGAAACAATGTTCTCAAAAACGGACAAAATGTAGACACTAAAAATTGGTAAACGTTTGTGTTCTCTATTTTTGACCTAATCTCGCGTATGGTCTTCATTATTCGTCGATCTTGTCTTGCTTCCCCTTTCCTATTTTTTGTCTTGTTAGCATTATTTTATCCCTATTTCAAGTCTAGGATATCCTTTTGTCCTAAAATTCATCCCCTTGATGTCATTTTGTTCCCATTTTGATATTGTGATGTTGATTTGTCCCTTAACCTATCCTAATTAGGTCATTTTTCTTCTTTTTTGATCCTGCAGCTTCCCTTTTCCCATTTTTAGTCTCGATATTGAAATCATTTTCTCCCAATTCCTATTTCATGACACCATTTTGACCTTTTCCCCTACCCCATGACATTGCATTGGTCTCATTTCCATCCAGTGAACTGATTTGCCCGATTCACCCACTTTTAGTCGTTTTGACCTAAATTTCCCATTTTTGCTCACTTCCTCCCATTTTATGTTTGGACCTTCCCAATTCTTCCCAGTTTCACCCATTTTGACCAAATTTGACTATATTTGACCTAGTTAAGGTCTTTGGATGTTAGTTTGACTAATTTTCCCTTTTAGGTTTAATTAATTGATTAATTAATTAAACCCCTTTTTACTAATTTTTCCTAATCATTTAATCAATCATCACTAATCATCTCCTTTCAATATTAATTAAATAACATATTATTTAATTAATTTTGAATTTAATTTTTTATTAAATAATTTATATTATTTCAATAATTTCAAATTTATATTTTAATTAAATAATTTTAATTATATAATTAAATGATCAGTTTCTATCTCCTATACATGAGTAGTTTATTTTAATTATTTTGTTAGCTAATTATGTCATCATAATTAAATTAATCTTCTTTTATTTAATTATTTATCCAAATTTCTCATCTCCTAATTTTCAAAAATGGGAAACTAATATCCTCTTTGATTTTTGAAAATTTATGTTTTTGGAAATATCTCATATATTTTAATTTTAAATTTGAAAATGAGATATGCATCTTCAAAAATCTACTTTTTCACTTTTTCTCCACTTTTTCTTCGTCATCTTCATCCTTCTTCAAATGGTAGCTTTGTCATGCACTCAATTAGGTCCATCCATCTAACCAAACATCTTTTCAATCTCGCCCATCCATCGAGTCTCGATTTTTCTATAAATTGGGACTTCTTTCATGAATCAATCAAATCATCTAGTTTTTTAGTATCATTATTTTGTCCAATCATTTAGGCATCTAAATTTCATGCATTTTTATTTTGTTTGATAATCTAGTGTAAAAGGGAAATTTTGATTTGGCAATTTACAACTTAGAAGGAGAAATCACCAAATTAATTTTTGCTTTGGGGAGGAACTTGCTTTACATTCAAAAGAGGGGAGGAATCCACTATATTCAATCACGAATCAAATAAGGACTAAATGCTAAGTAGATTAATTGATTGTGATGTGTTTTTCCCTCTTTTTTAAGTTTAAATGTTGATTTAGGGTAAAGTGCTGAAATTGAAGACAAAACTGGGAAAATTTACTAAGATACAAGTTCAGGAATTTGTCGTGCACGTGGATCTGAGTAATATAAGTTGATTTGTATCCGCCTTGTGAAAATTCCCCAAAAAATCAAGGACCATGGTGCTACCTCTTGCTCGTACAAATTTTTTGTGTGTCAAAAAGGGTTGTTCCATCTTTGCTTTTGAAAATGTACAACTATGCACATGTTTCTTGCACACAAAAAGAAAGGGGAAAAAGGTCGGGAATAGGGGTTTGCCTATGTCAAACCCCGGTTGAGGAAGTAACCTTGAATGAAATTCTTGAAATAAAATAATGAAAATGTATACCTTCAGATCTACAATGAATGATCATGCAAATGCTTTTCTTCTTGAATGTAATAACATATATTGTATGAAATGGCATGAACATGACAAAACCCTAATCACACACACATTCTTGCAAATGAATGATATAATGTTTCTCCACAATGGATAGATGAAGAATATGCAGCATTGAAGATCTCTAGAAATCCTTGATGATGAATACTTCAATTCTTGAATGCTTGATTGCTTGACTATAGTTCTCCTTGCCTTGTGATCATATATCTACCTTCTACCCAAATGAGACGGGAATGCCTCCTTATATACCTACCTATCATCAAACATATTTATTGTCTAACATAGGCCGACATGGAGCAAGTTTTCCTTCCCAAATTTGAGATGGGGTTAAGGGTCCAAATTAGGCCCCAACTAGGGAGGACCATGGCATGGCACCCTAGTCCCAGTGAGGACCAAGATGCCATGCCCTGGTCCTACCCCAAATTGGGCTAGGGTTAAAGGGTCCCGACATGGTATAGGATGAAATTATGATGTTTATCTCATGGCGGAGGTATAAATAGGTTCAGATCAAGCGTGAGGATGAGAATACTAAGGCGAGGGCCCCAAAAGTGGTCAAAATTACAAAGGGTGAAATTTTGGGATGCTACATTTAGTCCCCACTTTAGCAGGAGTATGAGCTTATGCAAATACTCATGGTAAAGTAGAAGAAAGAGAGAGATGAAGAAGATGAGATATGTGCAGAAAAAATCACAAAGAGTATAAGACATCACTAATTTTGAGGAACCAAACCCCAAATCTTAGGATCTTAACTCACTCAAACATATGAAATGGCACACAAAAAAAGACAAAACCAAAAAGGCAAACAAATATGAAAGGACAAATAAATGCTAAAGACACAAAATAGACTCACAACAAAAGCTAAAGACCAAAACAAGACCTCAAGTCAACTAGTCGAAGAGACCTCTATATCAAAATGTCTCAACAACTAATATCATTCTTAAAAAATGCCATCTCACGAATACAAGCAACCACATAAAAGAGAAAAGCATCATCCATGAACTATCAATACAAAACTATCAGGTCATGAGAGGAAGAAGAGAGAGCATAAATACATGCTAGATGTGTTTATCCAGGTGATTTATGAGAAGAATAATTAGAAAGAGCATTGGAATACTTGTCCCTAGATGTTTTTATCTAGGCAATCCATGATGAGAAAGGACATGGACTACTTGCTCCTAGATTTTTATATATAGGCAATCCATGTTGGGAAGGAGAGTAGAAATAGTATAGGTGTTTTTAGCTCGTTCCACTCATCCTCGTGTGTGTGGCAAGTGATGTCTGGTTTCAAGTGTATAGTAACCTCTATAAGAGTTTGTTTCCTCTAGTTTCAAGTGTGCTTCAACCCATTTAAGACATGTAATGTAAATGAAAATGCCAAGGGGCAACTATGTGTGCAAATGTGTGTGGTAGTGCTAAGGGGCGAATGTGCAAACTTGGGAACATCTCATTTAAGATTTTTTCTCTAGTTTAAAGAATGTGTAACCCTAACTGAAATAGATACATGTCTAATTTCAAGGACATCTCGTGTAATATTTTTTCTCTAGTTTTCATGATGGGTTTCCCTGTCTAAGACATATATCAAATTCTATGCCTGGTTTTGGGCTTGAAGCATCTCGTATAAGAGTTTTTTTACTCTGGTTCTGAGAATGAACACCTTGTTTAAGACATGCAAGAATGATATGCAAAAAGGTATAATACAATATGGTACAAAGGGAGCGATATGCGTGCCCCCCCCCCTTAAGATGTCAACATAGTCCTATGTTGATCTCTTAAGGAATATAGAAACAAGGATACCAACCTTCAACACCAAGGAGATATCCTTTATGCAACAATGTCATAAATTCAATCTAAAGAGGGAATATTCTTATAAGCAAGGATAAGATAGTTGAAAAATAGATATCTTTCAACAAGTGTAAAGAAGATCCTTGGAAGAGAAGAGATCTTTTCTCAAAAAACATCTACCTCCAAGAGGAGTTTGTTGAACAAATATAGCATCTTCTACCAAAAGAAAGGAAGGGGAACAAGAATTCATACCTTCCCCCTATTTCTAGTTGAAAGAGATTCTTGATGAAGGATGCCACACTTTTGAACCAATGTGAAGGGTAAGTTTATGACAGATGTACATTCCCAAGTGAAGAAGAGGTTGTATCCAAGGACTTACACCTCTTGTATAAGAGAGATTCCTTGAGAAAACAACAGGTTCACACAATAAATGACACCAAATCGAGAAACAAACACCACTCAACAAAGGAAAGGTGGATCCTTAGAAAGGAGAGAGAGAGAGAGAGAGAGAGAGAGAGAGAGAAATCATTTCCCCCAAGTATAAGGACAATGAGAAGAATTACACAATCTTCTAAGGAGAAATTAGGCATAAAAAATGCACAATATACTCACATGAATAAATATCCAATGCAAGAAAAGATATTACTTTTTGTAAAATGCAACTCAAAAGAAGAGGAAATCTTCAAAGAGAGAGAGAGAGAGAGAGAGAGAGAGAGAGAAAATATATTCACTTATGGAGGGATTAGTCATAATAGACATACCATTGCAAGAAAGGATATCAACACATGAAAACTGCAACCCCTAAAGGGAATAGTGATACCTTAGATAAAAAAAGAGAGGGAAACAACCATCCTTTCCCCCATGAAAGAGAACAAGGAGAAGAACTACACATTTTCTAAAGAGAGGTTATTCATAAGAGACATGTCATTTCAAACAAAGAATAGATCCTAAGCAAGGAACAATCATGTGCTCACATGAAGGATAACCCTATGCAAGAAAGGACATCACGTTATGAATAATGCAATCCATAAAAGGAGATGGTGAAAATATGAGATATTAGATAGAGATAAAAGAGGAGGATGTTGTTGTTGGAAACAAGGAAGAAAAATGAGAGGGAGGGGGTGAATCAGTTTTCTCAAAACCTATTCTTAACTCAAACACAATTTTAGATTTGATAATTAACAATGAAAGTATAAATCAACACCACATCAAAAACACACATAAATATGGAAAACCCAATCAAGAGAAAAACCACAGTGGGAACCTACCCGCAATATGATGATACCCAGTTAGAAGTATATAAAATATTACAATGGGAATGCATATGCATTCAGGCACACTATCTAGAGCTCACTGCTCAAAAACTACAAACCTGGCTACGACCCAGGGAAGACTCACTATCTTAATACAGAGGTGATTTTTTTTATTTTTTTATCATCTTATTTTCAAACAAGTACGTTATAATAAAGTACTTATCTATAAAACCATTTCACATCATACTAGATCATCTATGTAATCTTAAAACATAAAATGCACAAACATGATGAATGTAGTATGAATATCCTACTTGAGTGTGTGCATCTACACTGGGTACCATCATGTATATTGTTGCCAAATAGCTAGGTCACCTCTACCTCAACCCAGTTCTCATCTTTGAGGGTACCTAAACTCATGCTTGCACTCAAGTTCACATCAGTAGGTCAGTTTCATAAATTATAATCAAAGCATATGCAAGATTAAACTCATAAGCATAACATGATAATTAACATCATTTCTATTTTGATTTCATTTCTATGTATTTGAAATTAATCATCTAATCTACCAATCAAAAGCATATAAATAAACATTTAATCAAACATGTGAGATGATGTCCAAGAGTCTCATCAAATATATCAAGTATTATAAAGGTAGAAAAGATTGAGATGTGACATTATTCCCCACTTGGAAGAGACATCATCCTAATGTCTTATACACACATATTGAAAGTAGCACAATAATGCAATCAATGCATCATGCATAAGACAAAACAAAGTATCAATCCAGTATCTCAAAAAAGGTATCTATAACTAGGAAAATGGAATGCATCAAAGCAATAAATATTAGCTAACCACAAAGCTAAATTGCAATGAAATAAAATCCTATTACAATCAATAGAAGAATTGAAAATAAGACATTCAAAATAAATGAAAAATAATCACCAATGTCTCTTTCAATTGACCTCCATTGTCCTTCTTTCTCCTTCAAATTATCTTGTTTGTGGATCTCACCTACAAGTGCAAGAGCAAAGTATGAAAGCAAGCAAGATGACAAGATGAAAATTGCAACATAAGGATACTAGAAGTGTGGTTGATTGATTGATTAATTGATTATCCAAAATGTGATTGATCTCCATTGAAGAAAATCATCCAATTTATAGACAAATTGGAGAGAGGACAAGATTAGCATGAAGAGATTTGAAAGGAAATTCAAATCAAGAATGGAAAAATTATGACAAATGACAATTTGCTATGCAAGGAGTATGACAAATTATGACAAGTTGCTATGCAAAATGCATGACAAATTATGACAAGATTGAAATAGAAATTAGAAATTAGGAGAAATTAGCAAATTAGAAAATTGAGGAAAAAGATGAAATAGAAATTAGGTGAATTAATTAATAGGTTTTCATCCATTAATTAATTCATGAAAGAGACCTAGGACTAAATAAATAGATTTATTTAACCCACAAAGAAGAAGAAAAGGATTAAATGAACAAATCATAAAACCCTAGAAATAAGAGGACAAGGAATTAGGTCAAGACAACAAGAAATTAATGTAGGTTCGATCATGATTCTGATTGACAAAGGACCAATGTTGATAAATGATTAAAATTGGTTGACAAAAATCAATGACAAATTGACCAAGATTGACAAGGAGATCAAATTGATAGGCGCCAATTGACGAGGAACAATGACTAATCGATCCAAATTGACATGATTGAAAAGGACAAGGATCGATGATGAATCGATCGCAAAATGACAAGATTGACAAGTTGATAAGGATCAATGACAAATCGATCGCAAAATGACAAGATTGACAAGGACAAGGATCGATGACAAATCGATCGTAAAATGATGAGATTGACAAGGACAAGGATCGATGACGAATCGAACGCAAAAATGACGAGATTGACAAGGACAAGGATCGACCAAAATCATGACTGAAAATTGCTATCGACAAGACCTAATTCGAAAGCGAGAAAAATGAAGAATGCAGAAGAAGGACTCGATGCTCGCAAATGAGAAAGACCAAGTGCGCAACATAGAAGAAATGTTAATGCGACGCAAGAACCCTAAAATAAGGCAATGCGCAAATGTTAAAGTATGACTCTGCAAGCGTTGACCATTTTTAGATGTCTACATTTTGCCCCTCTTTGAGACAATGCGATTCTAAGCGTTGTTTCAAAGAACAATCATGAAAATGCCCCAGACAATAACAATGACATATGCATGCCCCCTCGAGGAATTGGCCGGAAAAATCTAGAAAAGAGGCCAAGTGATCGATAAGAATGACAAAAGATGATAGGTTTGAACAGATCAAAAATCGGAGGTCGGATGCACAAATTACAAGCATTGGAAGGCGTAAAAGACCGCGACCATCATGAGATGGAGAGCATGCAAGTCCATCTAGGTACTGACAAAGATCTATATAAGAGACAAGGATGGATGAGATGGAGAGCATGCACATCCATGTAGACACATACTAAAAGTAGCACACTAATGCAATCAATGCATCATGCAAAAGCCAAAACAAAGTATCAATCCAGTATCTCAAAAAAGGTATCAACCTAATATCTTAACTAGAGTTCAAAATCCCCAGACTAAAAACAAAGTATCTAAGTCCTCAAATGAGAAAAAGAATGATTTATCTCCTCAAAATTCTCCCATCTGGCACCATTGACAGACTATTGGTCCTATTGGACAGCTTAACATTGTGCTAATCCAGAATTCAAATTGTCTCCACTAGCACCACTCCTAGATCCTAAACATGAAAACTAGATAGCTGCATCTTGGGACTCATCCCGATGGTTGTCTACAATTAAATGAATTTGGTGTTGTGGTACTCTTGGTTGATTCCTTCACCTAATTAAATGTTGAGGATAAGCATTGGCATAATGTTCACCTCCGCATACATAACATCCATCTCGAGGTGCTCTTGGTCCTTCAGGTCTATCTTTTTTGTTGTTTTTGTTGTTGTTGGCCCTGTTTTACTTCCATTTTAAGTCCCTTCTATTATATCCTGAAATTCATTACCCATCTTCATGTTTTGAATCTGTTTGCTATTACCACCATGTTGGTCGTTGTTTTGAAATTTCTTATTCCCAAACTTGGCTTCATGATTATTAGAGTAGGAAGCTGCTTGTTGAAGCCTTTGTTCTTGTTTAATTTCTTTCTCAAAAGACTCATCCATAGTTTGTGGGTTATGGAAATCCACTTCTCCTCCAATCTATGGTCATAATCCCAAGATGAATTTTTGGATACTAAATCGCTCATCAATTTGATATTGTGGCACATACTTGAGCAAAGGGGAGAATTTTTCCCAATATTTAGTCACTGACATACTGGCTTGAAAAAAGTTCTAGAACTTGATCATCTTCTTGTCAAAGAAGTGCTAGGGTAGCCACCTGTTTCTAAAATGTTGGAGGAAAACACCCCAAGTAACCTCCCCTGGAAGCAACTTCTTCTTAACTGTCTCATTGTCCCACCAAGTTGTTGCACCTCCAATAAGTTGATATGACCCCCACATTGCCTAGATCTCATCAAACAAGTTTCAAAGCTCAAAATACTTCTCCATTTATATAACCCATGCCTCACCTCTATCTTTGATGGTCTTGCCATCAAATTTAGGAGGAGTCGTTTGACATTGCTACTGCTAGGATATGTTGTTGTCATTGATGTCAACATATTCATGTGATTTATTGCACCCATGATTGTAGATTGGTTGATTGGGATAATGGTTCGGTGTATGGAGTATTTCTAATATCATTAATTCTTTATGTATCGATTTCAGTGATCTAGGAAGCCTAATTGATCATATCATATGATCTGGTTTACAATTTTAATTTTCTAATCAGTGCTTTGCAGAGTTCAATATTTCCTCTGGTATATTCCAGTGTGATCAAAGCTTGAGTTGAGATTTTGGGAGATTGTTTGGGATGCTCATGTTTATTTTCATTTTGGATGGTTCGTGATTTGGTGCTCTGCAAGTTATCTTTTCTTCATGACAGTTGTTGTTGTTTGAGTGTTTTTGAGGTCTAGATGTTGATCGATGAAGATTTGATAAGTGGTGTTGGTGCAATTGTTTTTTATTATTCTAATGTGCTTGTTGGTGTTTCCTAATTGTGTCCTATTTGTTTTGATGATCTGCATTGATCAGTGTGTGAGTATTTGGTGATTTTGTTGAACTGGTGTTGTTCTTCGTGTTATACGGTTTTCTTTGTGGTGTAGCATGTTGTAGTAGAACTTGGCATGGTTTCCAGTGGTGTTGTGTATTTGAGCATTTGATTTAGGTCCATGCTATATCATTATATTGGTCAGGTGGCCAATCTTTGAATCGTGTGATGTAACTTTATAATAGTGAGTTCAGGGTTTGGTCGACCTTGTAGTCAAGGTTGATGAATTGTATAAATAAGTGATATAGTCATGTAATTTAGGTATCGAGGGTGCATCTACATTATTAGAGAGTGGTATATGTGAAAACAAAGAGATTCATCTTTTGGTGTGGTGTATTGAATAGAGATTGGTGTAGAGAAGACAAATGTTCTTAACTGGAACTGTCATCAAGCATTAGTAGATGCTATTATTGTAGTTCATTCCTTCCAGGTTGTAGTTTGAATCTTATTGTAAGTCAGTGAGACTTCCCTGAGGGTTGTTGCCTTCCAAGTTATTGTATCTTGAGCAAGTGAGCTCTGAGAAGTGTGCCTGAATGCTAGTGCATTCCCCATTGTAATATTTTCACATACTACTGCAAAGTATCATCTTATTGTGGGTAGTTCCCACCGTGGTTTTTTCCATTAACCAGTTTTTCCATATCAAAATCTTGGTGTTGTGTGTTGTGCTATCAATTTAATAATTCTTGTTGTTTCTACAATTTATCAAATTTGTATGTGGTTAAATTTGTAGATCCGGTAAAAACCAATTCACCCTCCCCCTCTCAGTCTTCCTTCATAGTTCTTGCCAACAATTGGCATCAGAGCTAGATCCTTCGAAAGAAGCTTAACCACTTCAGGAGATCTGGGATGGCAACTAGAGGTGTTATCTTTAAGCAAGAGAGTTTGAGATTTGATGGAAGTAACTATTCTCTATGGAAGAACTGGATGAAGGTGCACTTGAGATGTCTTGGAGAATATTACTGGAAAATTACAAATAATACCTATTTTGTTCCTCGAAATGGACCAGTTACTGCTGATGAGATCAAGGAAGGTAAAAATAACATTAGGGCTAAGGAAGCATTACTGAGTGCCCTAACTGATTCAGAGATGACTAATGTAATGGGACTTTAGACTGCACATGAGATCTGGGAGAAGCTGGAGACCCTGCATGAAGTAGATAAAAAATTCAAAGTTGCTAAGTTGAAGAGTTTGAAAGGGAAGTATGGGATGTTGAAAATGGGAGAAGATGAGAACATAAATTCCTTTATAGCGAAGGTGAATGTGTTGGCATTACATGAAGATTGCATTGATGAACTATAGTGTTGTCATTGGTGTCAATAGTAACCGGTAATGAAAATGTATTGCAACCGATGATGATACAGTAAAGAAATCGGTAGTAAAGAAGTGAGGCAACTAGTAGTATTATTAAAGTAGAGAGATCAACAGGTAACCCTAACCAGTTGATAAGGAGAACCCTAACTGATGGAGCTTGGAGAATGCGTTGTGATGATCTATGATCGAATGATGATCGATGTTGAAGATGCCACGTATGCATGTTGCACGTGTTTTGAAGTGGATTTGGCACGTAGAGATAACCGTTTATCCTGGGAATGATCAATTTCATAGTATGAAGTGACAAACATGTGATGAGCTATAGGATCCAATGTGCAGTGATCCAAGAGCAGTTAAAGTTGTCTAGAAAAATGTGTAGTTGATTGCTATATAATCTAACGGTCAAGATTGAACCATTATGTTTGTAATCTCTATGAGATTTGTAGGTTTTGTGTTGTGTTACCAACCTAATGTATTTTCTTATAAGGTTGATGATTTGATTCAATGTAGTGTTGGCAAATTTGGCTATGTGTGATAGTGATTGTTTCCAAACTAGAAGGTGTGTCTGCAAAATGTTGTGAAGGTAGATAGGAGCAGAAAAGGATCTGGTTAAGCAAGGAAGCTCTATTACCAAATCAGTAAAGAACATGTTATTCTCTAACCATTACAATAGTTAAATACCTTAACCGGGTAAGCTTATACAGACTTGTTTTTAAAATCCTCTAACCAGGTGATCTATTAGCTTGGATTTGAAATCCTCCACTGAGGTTACCTTTAACACGGTATTACCTTTAATAGGGCATTTGTAGTTAGTCTCCTAACTGGGTAGTCCTTAACCAGATTTGTTCCTAACAAGACATTATTGTATAAGCTTCTAAGGCTTGGCTCCTAACAGGGTGAACTTCAGAAGAGTTTAGAATACTTGTCAGTATTCATCCCCATCATGGTTTTTCCCATTTGGGTTTCCACATGAAAAATCATTGTGTCAAGTGGTGAATGATTTTGTGAATATCATTTTGATATGGTTGATATGAATGACTCGTAAATCCACTTAGATATGTTTGCATGACCACAAATAATCTGAAATGAGCGATTAGTAATTTTAGCAAAGTGGTTTAATGTTTTGGTTAAATGGTATGCAAGTTTCAAATCTGTTACATTGTATTATTGATGTTTTGGTCAACTGGTAAAGTTTGATAGTGCAGTTGTAGTTTTTGATATAGTGACTAAACCGGTTAGATTAGTGATTTGATTCTAAGTTGAAATTTTGTTTGGTGAAAGTTTAGTTTATTTTCTATCTACTGACTCACCCCCCCCCCCCCCCGCCCCCCTCTCAGTAGTTGAACAGATCCTTATCGTTTCATCATATTATCAATTGGTATTAGAGCTATCCAGGTCCTCTAGAGTTTAAGCCTAATAGCTTGAGGAAAAGATCTAGGAGAACATGATATAGAAAGAAGATCTAAAGTTCAATAGAGAAAAATACAGAATCTAAAGTGATAGGATGAAGATTTATATCAAGAGCTTGGGAAGTCAATATTGGGAACATGTTGTTACTAAATATAACTTGCCTAGTGGGATTCTGACAGATAATCAAAAGGAGTAACATGAGAACAATCAAGCATTGAAGGCCAACATCAGTTCCTTGTCCAGTTTAGATTATGTTGATGTTCATGGATTGGTGACTGCATATGAAGTTTGGAAGAAACTGGAAGATATCTATGGCAGTGATGAGCATGTAAAGATTGCCAGGGAAGAGAGTCTAAGAGGAAAATTTGACAACATGAGAATGGTTGAAGGTGAAAACATTCAATAGTATGGTTAGAGAATCAAGGAGATAGTCAGAGAAATCAAAAGTGTTGGAGGTACAGTGGAGGATACCACTGTGGTTAGCAAGGTGTTAAGAACCCTTCTAAGGATCTCCACTAACAGAGTTGCAGCCATTTAGGAACTCAAACATATTGACAAAATAAAGGTAACTCTTGACTCTATCATTGGTAAATTGACTACATTTGAATTAAATGGTTTTGATGGAAGTGTTCAAAGATCGAAATCTGCATTTAAAGCCTCAGTCTCAACCCCACCGGTAAGGAAAAGCAGAGAAGTGAGTTACAACCATGATTCTAGATCAAGTAGAGAGGTAGATGATGAAGATAGTTTGATTGAGATTGAAGCATTGTTGGCCAATCGGTTACCCAGAGGTACCGATAAGTATAGAGGTAAATTACCACTGAAGTTTTTTGCATGTAACCGGATTGGACATATTACTGCTAACTGTCCAAATGGAGATAATGAGAAAAAATGTGAGAAGTATAGGAAGTATAAAGGCAAAGGTAATACAAATTGTCTCATTGCAGTGGATGGAGGAATTACAGATGAAGAATCTGAGGAAGATTCAAATGATGACATTGTCTTTGTTTCTATTAAAGAAGTGATATCAGATCAGAAGGCATTGGTCTCTGACATGGATAGTTCAGATGACTGGATTATAGATAGTGGTTATTCACACCACATGACTGGTGACCGAAGTAAGTTTCTTACTTTGAAAGAGTTTGATGGAGGTGCTATCAGATTTGGGAATGAATCACTCTGCATGGTAAAAGGGAAAGGATCCATCTCCCTGAATGGTAAAAGCAGTGCAAATTATGTCTACTGGGTTGAAGGCTTGAAACATAATCTTTTGAGTATTTCTCAACCCAATGACAAAGGTTACCCACTCGAATTCAAGAATGGAATCTGGAAGATTTATGGAAGCAAAGGTGAACAAATTGCAATCGACAAGAAAACCAGAGGTAACTTATTTCACTTAAATTCTAATGTCAATAGTTGTTTGATTTCAAAAGTAGAACACAGTTGGCTTTGGCATCAGAGATTCTGTCATATAAAGTTTGATAACATTGTAAGAGTCAGTAAGTCCAAATCAATAAGAGGTTTTCCACAGTTGGACAAACTGGTGAATGCTTTGTGCAAGGAATGTCAGTTAGGGAAAATGACATCTGCAACATTCAAGAGCAAATCTTTCTCAATTGAATATTTTCTAGATATTGTTCATACCGACCTATGTGGACCAATGAGGACTAGGAGTATTCAAGGTGATCGGTACTTCATGGTATTTACCAATGATTGCTCAAGGATGATGTGGGTCACATTCTTGAAAGACAAGACAGAAGCATTTAGCAAGTTTGACACATTCAGAGCCTTGGTTGAAAATGAAAGTGGAAGAAATATTAAGTGCTTAAGAACTGATCAAGGTGGTGAATCTACTTCAGAGGAATTCACTAGATACTCTGAAAACAATGGAATTAAGAGGTAGCTTTCTGCACCTAGAACACCATAGCAGAATGATATTGCAAAAAGGAACAACCAGTCAGTAGTTGAAGTTGCTAGGACTATGCTAATTCAAGGAGATGTAGCTAAGACATTCTGGACAGAAGTTGTTGGCACAATTGTTTATACAATGAACCAAATACTGGTTAAAAGAGGAAAGGACAAAACACCCTATGAGTACTGGTATGGTATATCACCCAATGGCAGTTACATCAAAAAAATTGGTAGCAGATGTTTTATCAAAAGAGGTGATTATATTGGTAAGTTTGATGCCAAGAGTGTTGAAGGCATATTTCTTGGTTACTCCACTAAGAGCAAATCTTATAAGTGTTACAACAACCGGACTAAGAAGATCATTGAAAGTGTTAATGTTTGAGTAGATGAATTTCTTAAAAATTTAGGTGAAACCAATAAAGAAAACAAAGAAGAAGAACCTTACACACTATTTTTTTAATAGGAACCGGTAAAGCCAAAAGTTGGTGAACTAAACAGAGAAGCCCTAGTTCAACCAGAACATGAAAGTCTAGTTGAAGAGGAAGAAAGTGAAGAAAAAGAAGAAGAAGAACTTGAAAATCAAGATCATGTTATTCCATGGTATGTCAGACTCAATCATAGCCCTGATTAGATTATTAGAGATAGGAATGCGGGTGTTTTAACTAGAACAAGGCTAAGAGATAACTGTTGTATGATCTCCACCATTGAGCCTAGAACTGCAAAAGAAGCATTTAGAGATGAACACTGGATCAAGGAAATGGAAGAAGAACTTGACCAGATAGAGAAGAACAATACATGGTCACTGGTACCCAGACCGGAGAACAAGAATGTAATAGGTACAAAAGGGGTATCCAAAAATAAACTGAATGAAGATGGAGTAGTGGCCAGGAATAAAGCCAGACTGGTATGCAAAGGACATGCACAAGAAGAAGGTGAAGATAATGGTGAGACATTTGCACCAGTAGCAAGATTGGAAGGTGTAAGAACTCTACTTGCATTTACAGAATACAGAGGATTCAAAGTAAATCGGATGGATGTGAAATCAGCATTCCTAAATGGAATATTGGCAAAGGAAGTCTACATTGAACAACCAGATAGCTATGCATTAACTATAGACAAGGATATGGTGTGACAATTACATAAGGCACTTTATGGATTGAAGCAAGCACCTAAAGCATGGTATGAAAGATTGGACTCTCACTTAGTGAAGATATGTTTTCAAAGAGCCAATGAAGATAGTAACATATATCTCAAGACAGAAGGAGATAAGATACTAGTAAGTGAGGTATTTGTGGATGATATCATTTTTGGAGGAAATGATGATATGTGTCATGACTTTTCTAATGAAATGAAGAGTGAATTTGAGATGTCACTGCTAGGTGAGATAAAAAATTCATAGCTCTGCAAATCCAATAGATGAAGGAATGTATTTTTATCACACAATCCAAGTATGTGAAAGAAGTGTTGAAAACTTTTGGAATGGGAGATTGTAAACTAGTTGGAACACCAATAGTTACAGGTTGTAAATTGTCAAAGGAGGATGATTCTGCACCAGTTGATGAAAAGGAACACAAATCCATGATAGGTAAACTACATTATGTTGTCCACAACACACCGAACATTGCTCATGCAGTAGGATTGGTTGCCAGATTTTAGAACAGCCCAAAGGAATCACACATGGTTGCAACCAAAAGAATTTTCAGATACTTGAAAGGCACTATAGATTATGGATTATGGTTTACATGTGCAGGAAACTTTGACTTCAAGATCTATACCGATGGATATTGGGCAGGAATTATTGATGATAGGTAGAGTACAACCAAAGGAGCATTTTTTCTTGGAGGCAGATTAGTATCTTAGAGCAATAAGAAACAAAGTTGTATCTCTCAGTCAAAAGAAGAAGATGAGTATGTTGCAGCTTACATGAATTGTACCCAAGCAATTTGGATGAAACACATTTTGGAAGGTTTCAAGTTGAAGATATCAAAACCGGTAAGATTTTTTTATGATAACACAAGTGCTATACACATTTGTAAGAACCCGATGTTGCATGCTAGAACAAAACATATTGAGCTGAAGTATTGTTTCCTGAGAGAGAAAGTGCAAAGTAAAGATGTGTCACTGGAGCATGTATCTACTAAAGAATAGCTAGCAGATAGAGGTAAGTTAGGGGTTGTACCCCTACATAAAGTCAATTAAGCAGATGTGGAAGACATCCATCCTAGAGCCTATTGAAAATCTTGAAGAAGGATTAGTGAAGAGTGGAGCTACTCCATAGGGGGAGCAGCTAGTTGCAGATCGGTGAAGCATGAAACTATATGATTTACCTTCACTTTGGAATTGTTGTCAAAGGAGGAGAAAGGTATATGATTGATTGTTGAAGATATGAAGATATAGTTGAAGGAGAGTATATGAAAAATGTAAACCAGGATTCCTATACATGTGTATATGCTTTACTCTCAATCATCATAATCAATGGGTATTGATATTTGTATTGCCATCAATGCCAAAGGCGGAGAATGTTGGCATTACATGAAGATTGCATTGATGAAGTATAGTATTGTCATTGATGTCAATAGTAACCGGTAATGAAGATGTATTGCAACTGGTAATGATGCAGTAAAGCAACTGGTAGTAAAGCAGTGAAGGGAATCAGTAGTATTATTGAAGCAGGGAGATCAATAGGTAACCCTAACTAGCTAAAAAGTAGAACCCTAACTGATGGAGCTTGGAGAATCGGTTGTGATGATCTATGACCGAATGATGATCAGAGATGAAGATGTCACGTATGCATGTTGTACGTGAAGAGTTTTGAAGTGGATTTGGGAGGTAGAGATACCATTTATCTTATGAATGATCAATTGCATTATATGAAGTGACAAATACGTGATGAGCTACAAGATCCAATGTGTGGTGATCCAGGAGCGGTTGAAGTTGTCTAGAACAATGTGCAGTTGATTGCTACGTAATCTAATGGTCAATATTGAACCAATATGTTTGTAATCTCTATGAGATTTGTAGGTTTCGTGTTGTGTTACCGACTTAACGTATTTTCTTATAAGGTCGATGATTTGATTCAATGTAGTGTTGGCAAATTTGGCTAGGTGTTATAGTGATTGTTGCCAAACCAGAAGGTGTATCTGCTTAATGTTGTGAAGGGAGATAGGAGCAGAAAAGGATCTGATTAAGAAAGGAAGTTCTATTACCAGATCAGAAAATAACCTATTTTTCTCTAACCATTACAACAATCAAATCCCTTAACCATGTAAGATTTAACAAGCCTGTTGTTGAAATCCTCAAGCCAAGTGATCCATTAGCTTGGATTTGAAATCCTCCATCGAGGTTACCTTTAACAAGGTATTTCCTTTAACAGGGTATTTGTAGTCAGTCCCTCAACCGGGTGGTCCTAAAACGGATATGTTCCTAACAAGACATTATTGTATAAGCTTCGAACAAGGTTTGGCTTGTAAACAGGGAGAGCTTTAGAAGAGTTTAGAATACTTGTGGGTATTCATCCCCACCGTGGTTTTTCCCATTTGGGTTTCCACGTGAAAAATTATTGTGTCAAGTGGTGAATGATTTTGTGGATGTGTTTTTTATATGGTTGATATGAATGACTGGTAAATCCACTTAGATATGTTTAGATGACTAGAAATGATCTGAAATGAGCTATTACTGATTTTAGTAAAGTGGTTTAATGTTTTGGTTAAATGGTATTTAAGTTTCAGATCAGTTACATTGTATTATTGATATTTTGGTCAACTGGTAAAGTTTGACAGTGCAGTTGCATTTTTTGATACAGTGACTCAACCAGTTAGTTTAGTGATTGGATTCTGAGTTGAAATTTTGTTTGGGTGAAAGTTTAGTTTATTTTCTATTTACTAATTCACCCCCCTCCCCTCTCAGTCGTTTACCATATCCTTATAGTTTTACGATATTATCAATTGGTATTAGAGCGATCTAGCTCCTCTTGAGTTTAAGCCTAATAGCTTGAGGAAAAAATCTAGGAGAACATGATGAAGAAAGAAGGTCTGAAGTTCAATAGAGAAAACTACATAATCTGGAGTGATAGGATGAAGATCTATATCAAGAGCTTAGGAAGTTAATATGGGGAACATGTTGTTACTAAATATAACTTGCCTAGTGGGATTCTGACAGATGATCAAAACAAGGAGCAACAGGAGAACAATCAAGCATTGGAGGCCATCATTAGTTCCTTGTCCGATTCAAAAAATGTTGATGTTCATGGATTGGAGACTGCATATGAAGTTTGGAAGAAACTAGAAGATATCTATGGTGGTGATGAGCATGTAAAGATTGCCAAGGAAGAGAGTCTGAGAGGAAAATTTGATGACATGAGAATGGCTAAAGGTGAAAACATTCAACAATACGGTCAGAGAATCAAGGACATAGTCGAAGAAATTAAAAGTGTTGGAGGTACAGTGGAGGATACCACTATGGTTAGAAAGGTGTTAAGAACCCCTCTACCAGTCTATGCTATCATAGTTACAGCCATTCAGGAACTCAAATCTATTGATAAAACAAAGGTAACTCTTGACTCTATCATTGGTAAATTGACTGCATTTGAATTAAATGGTTTTGATGGAAGTGTTCAGAGATCAGAATCTATATTTAAAGCCTCAGTCTCAACCCCACCGGTAAGAAAAAGTAGAGAAGTGAGTTACAGTCATGAGTCTAGATCCAGTAGAGAGGTAGATGATGAAGATAGTTTGATTAAGCTTGAAGCATCGTTGGCCAAGCGGTTACCCAGAGGTACTGGTAGGTATAGAGGTAAATTACCACTGAAGTGTTTTGCATGTAGCTAGATTGGACATATTGCTGCTAACTGTCCAAATGGAGATAATGAAGAAAAATGTGAGAAGTAGAGGAAGTATAAAACCAAAGGTAAATAAAATTGTCTCATTGTAGTGGATGGAGGAATTATAGATGAATTATCTAAGGAAGATGAAAATGAGGACATTTTCTTTGTTACTATTAAAGAATAGATATCAGATCAGAAGGCATTGGTCTCTCACATGGATAGTTTAGATGACTGGATTATAGATAGTGGTTGTTCACACCATATGATAGGTGACTGGAGTAAGTTTCTTACTTTGAAAGAGTTTGATGGAGGTGTGGTCAGATTTGAGAATGAATCACCCTGCATGGTGAAAGGGAAAGGATCCATCTCCTTGAATGGTAAGAGCAGTGCAGATGATGTCTACTGGGTTGATGGCTTGAAACACAATATTTTGAGTGTTTCTCAACTCAATGACAAAGGTTACCCACTAGAATTCAAGAATGGAGTCTGCAAGATTTATGGAAGCAAAGGTGAACTGATTGCAACACACAAGCAAACCAGAGGTAACTTATTTCACTTAAATTCTAAAGTCAACAATTGTTTGATTGAAAAAGTAGAAGACAGTTGGCTTTGGCGTCGAAGATTCTGTCATATAAATTTTGATAACATTTTAAGAGTGAGTAAGTCCAAATCAGTAAGAGGTTTTCCATAGTTAGAAAAATTGGTGAATGCTTTGTGCAAGGAATTTTAGTTAGGGAAAATGACATCCTCAACCTTCAAGAGTAAATCTTTCTTAGTTGAGCATTTGCTATATTTGGTTCATACCGACCTATATGGACCAATGAGGACTAGGAGTATTCAAGGTGATCGGTAGTTCATGATATTTACCAAGAATTGCTCAAGGATGATGTGGGTCAAATTCTTGAAAGACAAGACAAAATAATTTAGCAAGTTTAAGGTATTCGGAGCCTTAGCTGAAAATGAAAGTGGAAGAAAGCTTAAGTGCTTAAGAATTGATCAAGGTGGTGAATTTACTTCAGAGGAATTCACTAGATAATGTGAAAACAATAGAATTAAGAGGCAACTTTCTACAACTAGAACACCACAGCAGAAAAGTATTGCAAAAAGGAACAATCAGTCAGTAGTCAAAGCTACTAGGACTATGCTAATTCAAGGAGGTGTAGCCAAGATATTTTGGATAGAAGCTATTGGCACAGTTGTTTATACAATGAACCGGATATTGGTTAAAAGAGGTAAGGACAAAAGTTAAAACACCCTATGAGTACTAGTATGGTAGATCAGCTAATGTTAGTTACTTCAAAATTGTTGGTAGCAGATGTTTTATCAAAAGAGGTGATTATATTGGTAAGTTTGATGCCAAGAGTGATGAATGCATATTTCTTGGTTACTCCACCAAGAGAAAAGCTTACAATTGTTACAACAACCAAACTAAGAAGATAATTGAAAGTTTTAATGTTTGAGTAGATGAATTTCCTAAAAATTCAAATGAAACCAACAAAGAAAATGAAGAACAAGAACATTACACACTATTTTTTGAACAGAACCAGTAAAGCCAAAAGTTGGTGAACTGAATAGAGAAGCGCCAATTCAACCAGAACATGAAAGTCTAGTTAAAGATGAAGAAAGTGAAGAAGAATAAGAAGAACCTGTAAGTCAAGATCATGTTACTCCATGGTATGTCAGACTCAATCATAGACTTGATTAGATTATTGGAGACAGGAATGCAGGTGTGCTAACTAGAACAAGGCTAAGAGATAACTCTTGTATGATCTCCACCATTGAGCCTAGAACTGCAAAAGAAGCATTTGGATATGAACATTAGATCAAGACAATGGAAGAATAACTCGACCAGATAGAGAAGAACAATACATGGTCACTAGTACCCAGACCGGAGAACAAGAATGCAATAGGTACAAAACGAGTATCCAAAAATAAACCGAATGAAGATGGAGTAGTGGTCAGGAATAAAGCCAGATTGGTATGCAAAGGATATGCACAAGAAGAAAGTGAATATTATGGAGAGACATTTGCACCAGTAGCAAGATTGGAAGGAGTAAGGACACTACTTGCATTTGCAGAATACAAAGGATTCAAAGTAAATCGGATGGATGTGAAATCAGCATTCCTAAATGGAATATTGGGAGAGGAAGTCTACATTGAACAACTAGATAGCTATGCATTAACTATAAAAAAGGATATGGTATGCAAATTACATAAGGCACTTTATGGATTGAAGCGAGTACCTAGAGCATGGTATGAAAGATTAAACTCTCACTCAATGAAGATATATTTTCAAAGAACCAGTGAAGATAGTAACATATATCTCAAGATAGAAGGAGATAAGATACTGGTAAGTGAGGTATTTATGGATGATATCATTTATGGAGGAAATGATGATATGTGTCATGACTTTGCTAGTGAAATGAAGAGTGAATTTGAGGTTTCACTGGTAGGTGAGATAGAAAATTTCATAGGTCTATAAATCCAATTGATGAAGGAAGGTATTTTTTGCACATAGTACAAGTATGTGAAAGAAGTGTTGAAAATTTTTGGAATGGGAGACTATAAACCAATTGGAACACCAATGATTACAGGTTGTAAATTGTCAAAGGAGGATGATTCTGCACCAGTTGATAAAAAGCAATATAGATCCATGATAGGTAAACTACATTATGTTATCCATAACAGACTGGACATTGCTCATGCAATAGGATTGGTTGTCTGATTTCATAAAATCCTAAAGGAGTCACACATGGTTGCAACCAAAAGAATTTTTAGATACTTGAAAGGCACTATAGATTATGGATTATGGTATCCATATGCAAGAAACTTTGACTTAAAGGTCTATACCGATGCAGATTGGGCAAGAAATATTAATGATAGTAAGAGTACAACTGGTGGAGAATTTTTTCTTGGAGGCATATTAGTATCTTGGAGCAACAAGAAATAGAGTTGTATCTCTCAATCAACAACAGAAGATGAGTATGTTGTAGCTTACATGAATTGTACCCAAGAAATTTGGATGAAATATATTTTAGAATTTTTCAAGTTGAAGATATCAGAACCGATATGAATTTTCTATGATAACACAAGTGCTATAAACATTTCTAAGTACCCAATGTTGCATGCTAGAACAAAGCATATTGAGCTAAAGTATCATTTCCTGAGAGAGAAAGTGCAAAGCAAAGATGTGTCACTGGAGCATTTATCTACTAAAGAACAACTAGCAAATATCTTTACCAAAACTCTACCTAAGGCTACATTTGAGTATCTTACAGGTAAGTTAGGGGTTGTACCCCTACATGAAGTCAATTAAGCGATGTGGAAGACATCAGTCTCGGAGCTTATTGAAAATTTGAAGAAGGATTGGTGTAGAGTGGAGCTACTCCATAGGGAGAGCAGCTAGTTGCAGATCAGTGAAGCATGAAATTGTATGGTTTACCTTCACTTTGGCATTACTATCAAAGGGGGAGAAAGGTATATGATTGATTGTTGAATATATGAAGATACCGTTGAAGCAGAGTATATGAAAAATGTAAACTAGGATTCCTATACCTGTGTATATGCTTTACTCCCAATAATCACCATCAATGGGTATTGATTTTTGTATTGCCATCAATGCCAAAGGGGGAGAATGTTGGCGTTACATGAAGATTGCATTGATGAAGTATAGTGTTATCATTGATGTCAATAGTAACCAATAATGAAGATTTATTGCAACTGGTAATGATGCAGTAAAGCAACTAATGGTAAAGTAGTGAAAGAAACCAGTAGTATTATTGAAGCACAGAGATCAACCGATAACACTAACCAGTTGATAACCATAACCCTAACCGATGGAGCTTGGAGAATCGATTGTGATGATTTATGATTGAATGATGATCAGAGATGAAGATGCCATGTATGCATGTTGCACATGAAGAGTTTTGAAGTGGATTTGGCGTGTAGAGATAACCGTTTATCTTGGGAATGATCAATTGCATAGTATGAAGTAACAAATGCGTGATGAGCTATAGGATCCAATGTGCGGTGATCCATGAGCAGATGAAGTGGTCTAGAACAATGTGTAGTTGATTTCTATGTAATCTAATGGTCAAGATTGAACCGATATGTTTGTAATCTCTATGAGATTTGTACATTTTGTGTTGTGTTACCGACCTAATGTATTTTCTTATAAGGTCGATGATTTGATTCAATGTAGTGTTGGAAAATTTGTCTAGGTGTGATAGTGATTGTTGTCAAACCAGAAGGTGTGTCTGCAGAATGTTGTGAAGGTAGATAGGAGCAGAAAAGGATCTGATTCAGCAAGGAAGTGCTATTACCAGATCAACAAAGAACCTGTTGTTCTCTAACCATTACAATAGTTAAATCCCTTAACTGGGTAAGCTTTAATAGGCTTGTTGTTGAAATCCTCTAACCAGGTGATCCATTAGCTTGGATTTTAAATCCTCCACTGAGGTTACCTTTAACAGGGTGTTGCCTTTAAGAGGGTATTTGTAGTCGGTCCCTTAATCGGGTGGTCCTTAACTAGATCTATTCCTAACAAGATATTATTGTATAAGCTTCTAACAAGGCTTGGCTCCTAATAGGGAGAACTTAAGAAGAGTTCAAAATACTTGTGGGTATTCATCCCCACCATGGTTTTTCCCATTTGGGTTTCCACGTGAAAAATCATTGTGTCAAGTGGTGAATGATTTTGTGGATGGTTTTTTTATATGGTTGATATGAGTGACTGGTAAATCCACTTAGATATGTTTTGATGACCACAAATGATCTGAAATGAGCTATTACTTATTTTAGTAAAGTGGTTTAATGTTCTGGTTAAATTGTATTTAAGTTTCAGATCTATTACATTGTATTATTGATGTTTTGGTCAACCGGTAAAGTTTGATAGTGTAGTTGCAGTTTTTGATACAATGACTAAAGCGGTTAGTTTAGTGATTGGATTCTGAGTTGAAAGTTTGCTTGGTGAAAGTTTAGTTTATTTTCTATCTACTGATTCACCCCTCCCCCCTCTCAGTAGTTGATTGGATCCTTATAGTTTTATCATATTATGAAAATGAACTTGTCCTAGGTATCAGATGTGTCGGTGAAACCCTTGAAAAAAATGAAATTGTTGCTAAGGTTTTGATATCATTACCTCCTTCTTACAAACATAAGGTAGTTTCTATTGATGAGATCCGGAGTGTGACTACAATGACAAGAGATATGTTGGTTGGAAAGATTGTTGCATTTGAACTGAGTGAATTTGGTGAATCACATAGAAAGTCTGAGACTGGGTTTAGAGCATCTATATCCGGAAAGCAAAAGTATGATCCTGATGAATGCAGAATATCCAGATATGAAAGAGAGAGAATAGAAATGGAAGAGAAAGAATGAGAATTGGATTATCTTGAAGCATTGATTGCTTGAAGATTTCCTAAGGGAGCTGGTAAGTATGATGGAAAATTTCCTCTTAAATTTTTCTCTTGCAATAAGATAGAAAAATTTGCTTCTAGATGCACAGAGAGAATGTCTAAATATGATAGGCATGATAAATTTAATAAGCATGATAGGAATGGTAGATATGAGAAGCATGAGAAGTATGATAAGCCTTACAAGCCTAACTAGAAGTATAAGCATCAGAAGAACTGTTATTATGATGTTGATGAAGGTGTTACAGATGAATAATCAAAAGGAGATGAAGTTGTGTTTATTGCTATCAAAGAAGATGGATCGGTACCTGTTGATTCCATAAGCTACACTATGGAGGAGAAAGCTTTAGATGCTAAAGTTGAAGAGAAAGATGAATGGGTGATTGACAATAGTTGTTCACATCATATGACCTGCAATAAAAGAAAATTTGTGAGTATGGAAAGATATGATGGTGGAATAGTAAGAAGGAGATGACAAATCGTGTGTTATCCATGGTAGAATTTCTATTTCCTTTGATGGTAAGCATAACACTGATAATGTCTTGTATGTTGAAGGTTTGAAGCATAATATTTTAAGTGTTGGACAGATGGTTGACAGAGGCTATGATTTAAAATTCAATAATGAAAAATGCAAGATCTTAAATGCCTTTGGTATAGAGATTGCATCCAAAACTAAGACTGAAGGTAATATCTTTCATTTAAATGTTGGTGAGAAAAATTGCTTGATTGCTCAGATTGATGAAAGTTGGTTATGGTATAGGAGAATGTGTCATGTTAATTTTGATTCAATGATTAAGATCAGTTCCACACAAACTATTAGAGATCTGCCTAAAATTATTAAGCTTGCTAATCTGGTATGTAAGGAATGTCAAATGGGTAAGAAACAAGAATTTCTTTCAAGCAAAAGAAGTATAAATCTAATGGATTGCTATATCTCATGCATATTGACCTATCTGGACCTACAAATATTAGAAGTGTGCAAGGTGATAGATACTTTATGTTACTAATTGATTATTATTCTAGTATAATGTGGGTTGTCTTTTTTAAGGAGAAATCAGAAGCATTGGACAAATTCAAGATATTCAAAGCAAAGGTTGAGATAGAGGCGGGACTGAAGGTGAGATGTCTGAGATCTGACAGAGGAGGGGAATTTTGATCTAGTGAGTTTGATTCATTATATGAGAAGCATGGAATTAGAAGAGAATTATCCTCTCCTAGAACCCCACATCAGAATGGAGTTGTTAAAAGGAAGAACATAATTGTCTTGGATGTTGCAAGGACTATGTTGATTGAAGGGAATGTTTCATGGATCTACTGGAGAGAAGCTGTTAGTACTATTGTTTACACATTCAACTGAGTACATATAAAAGGTGATAGCGGTAAGACTCCTTATGAGCTATGGTTTGGTCATGTGCCTATTGTGAGATATTTTAGAATTTTTTGAAGCAAGTGTTATATCAAGATAGATGACGATATAGGAAAGTTTGATGCAAGAAGTGATGAAGGAATTTTCTTGGTATATTCAACAAAGAGAAAAGCCTACCGGTGCTATAATAAGAGACTAAGAAAAATAGTGGAAAGTGCACATGTGAAGGTTGATGAGAACTATGGAAAAGAGATCAAAGCATGTGAATATGATGATGGTCAGCATATTGTTTTAACTCTTATTTAGACTGAAGAATTGAAACAGATGGATTCGGTAGAGACGGTTAATCCAGATATTGTTGTTGTCCATGGAGAGGTGCAAGAACCTAAAAATCAGAACAATATGAAGACTTTGAGGTATGTACAATTGAATCATTCTGAAAATCAAATTATTGGAGATAAAAATAAAGGTGTGATGACTAGAAGAAGACTAGTTGCTGAAGATGTATGTTTGATTTCCAAAATTGAACCTAAAGATGTTGTTGAGGCTTACAAAGATAAAAATTAGATAAGGGCTATGGAAGAAGAATTCAATCAGACTAAAAAGAATAACATGTGGGAACTTGTGCCTAGACCTAAAGACAAAAAATGCGATTGGGACTAAATGGGTACTCAGAAAAAAAAATTCAGTGAAGCCGATGAAGTTGTCATATTTAAAGCAAGATTGGTATGCAAAGGATATTCATAGAAAGAAGGAATTTATAATGAGGGGAATTTTTCTCTGGTAGCTAGACTTGAAGTTGTTAGACTTTTTCTTTCATATGCTACCTATAAGAATTTCAAGGTATATCAGATGGATGTCAAATCTGCCTTTTTGAATGGTGATCTTGAGGAAGAAGTTTACATTGAGAAACCTGATGGATTTTCATTATCAGATGATGGAGACATGGTATGCAAACTGAAGAAAGCTCTTTATGGATTGAAACAATCCCCTAGAGCCTAGTATGCTAGATTGGATAAGTACTTTTTGAAATTAGGATTTAATAAAGGTACTGCTAATAGCAATCTATATTTCAAGATTGAGAACGATAACATCTTGATTGTTGAAGTCTTTGTTGATGATATTATCTTTGGAGGAGATGATAACTTGAGTATGAAGTTTGTCAGTGATATGCAGTTCAATAATTTGAAATATCTATGATAGGTGAGATGAAATTTTTCTTAGGTTTGCAGATTTCACAAACTGCAAAAGGTATTTTTATATCTCAAGCTAAATATGTGAAGGAATTGCTAAAGAAGATTGGGTTAGAAGACTCTAATCCAGTTGGAACTACTATGGTGAATGGCTGCAAATTATCTAAAAATGATGAATCTTTGAAAGCTAATCAGACTTTGTACAAATCTATAGTTGGTCGACTGCTATACTTAACTCAAACTAGACTGAACATTATGTATGTTGTGTACATGACTGCTAGATATCAAGTTGGTCTGAAAGAGATTCATGCTACTATTGTAAGGAGGGTATTTAGATACCTGAAAGGGACTGTGGATTATGGTTTGTGGCATCCAAGGAACGATGATTTCATGTTATGTGCTTACACTAATGCTGATTGGGCTAGTGAAGTTGAGGACTAGAAGAGTACCTCTGGTGGTTCATTCTTTTTGGTTAAGAAATTGGTTTCATGGGCTAGTAAGAAACAAGATTCAGTTTCCCTATCTATTGTTGAAGTTGAATACATTGTTGCTGCTAGTAACTACACTAAGGCAGTTTGGATGATGCAAATGGTGAAGGATATCACAATAATTTATTATGATCCTACTATCATATATTGTGATAATTCAAGTGCTATTAATATGTCAAAGAACTTGATGCAACATTCAACATGTCTCAATCAAATATCATTACTTGAGAGAAAAGGTCGGTGAAGAGGAAGTGAAGCTAGAGCATGTATCTTTCAAGGAACAAATTGCTGATATTTTCACTAAGCCTTTGCCTGTAGATACATTTATTTATTTTAGAGATAAGTTAGGGGTATCCACCCCTCTTGATGGGAACTAGATGCATTGAGTTGCATCAATCTGGTGGACTTCACAGTCTTATCTTTTTGTCTGAATTGATGAATTTATGTTTCTCCTTTGGTGGAGTAGTTTGTTTATGGTTGGGGGAGAGAGTCATGATTTGTTTGTCAAAGGGGGAGAGTTTGAGATCTTTGGAATTGCTATCAAAGGGGGAGAGAAAGCATGTGAAAAACTGTTTTATCTGCTTGATCTTAGGGGGAGTCTGTTGGAGATTTTTTCTTTCTTTTCATTGATTGTTTTTCACATTCATATGTTGCTATCAATGCCAAAGGGGGGGATTGTTGGACACTGCTACAACTAGGATATGTTGTTGTCATTGATGTCAACATATTCCTGTGATTTACTGATCACTGTGATTGGAGATAGGTTTATTGGGATCATGGTTCGGTGTATGGAGTATTTCTAGTGTCATTATATCTTTCTATATTGGTTTCAGTGATCTGAGAAGCCTAATTGATCATATCATATGATCTGGTTTGCAGTTTTGATTATCTAATCAGAGCTTTGCAGGGTTTAGTATTTCCTCTAGTATATTTTGGTGTGGTCAGATATTGAGCTGATATTTTGGGAGACTATTTGGGATGTTCATGGGTATCTTCATTTGAGATGGATCATGATTTGGTACTCTACAAGTTATCTTATCTTCATGATAGTTGTTTTTGTTTGAGTGTTTTTGAGGTTCAGATGTTGATCAATGAAGATTTGATAAGTGTTATTGGTGAAGCTATTTTTTATGATTCTAACATGCTTTTTGCATTTTCTAATTGTGTCCTATTTTTTTGATGATCTGCATTGATCGTTGTGTGATTTTTTGGTGATTTTGATGAACCAATGTTCTTCTTCATGTTATGTAGTTTTCTTGATGGTATAGCGTGTTGTGGTGGATCTTGGCATGGTTTCTAGTGGTGTTGCATGTTTGGGCATTTGATTTAGGTCCATTATATATCATGTATATCATTATATTGGTCTGGTAGTTGATCTTTGTATTGTGTGATGTGATTTTATAATTGTGAGTTGAGGGTTTGGTCGAACTTGTAGTCAAGGTTGATAAATTGTATAAATAGGTGATATAGTCATGTAATTTAGGTTTTGAGGGTGTGTGCATTATCAAAGAGTGGTGTATGTGCAAAAAAAGTGGTTCATCTTTTGATTTGGTATATTGAGAAAATATTGGTGTAGAGAAGACAAATGTGCTTAACCAGAATTGTCATCAAGCATTAGTAGATGTTGTTATTGCAATTCATTCCTTTCGGATTGTAGTTTGAATCTTGTTGTAAGAGAGTGAGACTTCCCTAAGGGTTGTTGCCTTTCGGGTTATTGTATCTTGAGCAAATGATCTCTAGGAAGTGTGCCCGAATGCTGGTGCATTCCCCATTGTAATATTTTCACATACTATTGTAGAGTATCATCTTATTGTGGGTAGGTTCCCACCATGGTTTTTCCCTTAACCAGGTTTTCCATGTCAAAATCTTGGAGTTGTGTGTTGTGGTATCAATTTTATTATTCTTATTGTTATTGCAGTTTATCAGATTTGTATTTGTGGTTGAGCTTGTAGATCTGGTGAAAATTGATTCACCTCCCCCCTCAAAATTTTTCTTCATTGTTGTTGCCAACAGGAGTTACCTTCTTTAGGTCCTTCCCTAGCTCCTCTACAATCCTATCATGATAGTTCTCAAGAATTCTTTTCTCCTCGACCCTTGGGTTCTCATTTTGGTTTTGACCATCCCAAATACCTCTGACCTCTTGCTCAAGATTATCCATCCTAGCTTCTTCTCCGTTCAAGAGGTTGAGGATTTGGTCCAACCTATCATTTTGCTCATTGTTTCGTCCATTTCTAGATCAACTACGATTAGAGTGTCTAGTATCCATTTGATTTGGTTAGGATTGTCCCATTTCAAAGTCAGCATTAGCATAATCAATAAAGGCCCTAGAGTTAAACCTAGAGCTCTCATACCAAATGTAAGGATTCTTTCCTTTTAACTTTATCTCACAATAAATAGATACTCATAAATTTCAATAATACAAAAGCCAAAGATAATAAATCAATATTCTTATCCAATGTCAAATACATCTCAATAACATAGTGCTAAACCCAAGTGTTAGCACGTGAAAAAATAATATATCAATAGTACATAATTAGGCATCACATGCCTTATGTCCAACTCAATACCTTATGAGGTATAATACAAGATACATATAAGAGAAGATAAAGAAAATAGACAATAGGTCTTTGAATACCATCAACCCCAACAATCAACTTCTAGCTCGAGAGATGAGAAGTTGTTTTAGGTTATTTTCTACCCAACCACGAAGCTTAAACTCCCCTAGAATCTTTCATGCAAAAAAGATACCTAGCCCTGCATGAAGTGCCTAGCTACATGGAAACAATAGGCAGGAGGGAAACCCAATGCAACCTGATACATATACATGCATTTGTTTGTATGAAATACACATCCTATTATTAGGATATATATATTTATAGGCTAATTCATCTTTCAATGAATGCATGACTTTGATCAAAGTACTTTTTAAAATAATAGAAGGTCCCACAAAAATGACCGTCCTTCTCCGTTCATCCATATTCGGCACCCATTCCCACAAACGTAAACTGGATAATGCAATTAAAAGAAAACTACATGTGTTTAATAAAATAATTCATGCATGCATGCACATGATAATATAAATGTAGTCCTACATTTTTCATGCATAAGCATCATAATCCTATATGCAATCATTCCTATTCAAGAATCATGCATCTAAACATAATCATGCATCCTCTTTCAATAAAAGAAAAATTTTGTTTCTAATTGTTTAATTTTGCATGCAATGTAAAATGAACATGCTTAAAGCAATACCCATTGATTTATGACCACTCTTGTCATTTAAAAGAAAAGAACACAAATTACAAATAATTTATCTAAAAATAAAGCATGTTTGGAAGGTAAATATGCACATGCATTCATATATAAAACCTATGCATGGATATATGGACATATGTGCCTTTGCAATCATCCACATATAAAATTGAAGAAGACTATATCTATCAAACAATTAATTTCTAAACAACATATATTTCTATTAATATAATAGCATTAATCATTCAGTTTTATGGCTATGAAAGAAAAGAATAAGAATGAATAGATAATTCTTATAAGTTCAATCATAAAATTTACCTTTTAACCCTACTTATGCATTTGTTATTGATTCGTAGAGAAACATCATACTAGATACTTGAATTAAAATTAGTATATTTTGTTCTCTGTTATATATATATATATATATATATATATATATAGATAATTATGTATCAATTTTAAGATTAGAAATTATGAAACAGAGAGAAAAAAAATACTAGACAACAATGTAACAATTGATTTGAAATTCAAATCAACCTACTTCCAGAATTTTACTCACAACCTGCTAAAAATCTAATGATGCTCCCAAATTAGACAATCTCCTTCCTTTGTGTATGATGTTTCTTTGTTGAATATCAATGCCTTGTGTGTCTTTTTTTTTAAAAACCGATTCTCTTATATAGATATAACTTATAGCTATTGCAGTGTCATATAATTGCGACCCTAGCAATTTTCAACTGCATTATGGTCCTCACGCATGCAAGTTCGAATCCTCAAGCCTGATCAAAGACCGGAGATTTCTCACCTTGCAGAAATAGCTTCTTCCTTGGCCTCTGCATCACCCTGTCTGCACTCTTCCTTAGAGAAAGGGGTAGGACAGGGGCATGGCTCCAGTGTCCCCCCATGGATAGGGGTGTGGCACCCTTGTCCTCTCAAGACATCGGTATGGCACCCCTGTTCCTGCCCTATTTTGGGGTAGGACCCTTCCTAGGGTTGCATTATTGGTTGTGCATCAGGCAAGAAACTCCCCCAATGTCAGTCCATGATGAAAATTAGATCCACTAACATTTATTTAAGGGGCATTCATCCTCTCATTTGCAGATGTGGAAGTTCAATAAGTTGGATGAGTGGTAAATTCACAAGCGATCAAGCATTCTTTTCCAGCATTGAGCATTCTCAAGTTTCCCTTCAAGGCTAGGTGTTGCATTCAAGTCAAGGATTCAACCATTGAAGAGGATATTTATTTCAACATTCAATTCCACACAAGCATCTCTATCAACAATGCTATCATAACCTGCCTTGAGGTGATTTACAATTCAGTCTTTCATTTATATCTAATTGCAAGTACTTTCTTTCATTACTAGGTTAATTCCAAAACCAGGGTTTGACCTAAAGGAAAACCCCCAATCCCAACCCATTTTCCTCTCTTTTCTGTGTGTAGGTTGCAGGTGCGCAACTGTACTTTCAAATTCAAGCTTCATTTGCAGAGGCGGAAAAACCCTTTTTGTTTCTTGGATTTTTCGGAGGATTGTGTACATTCCCGCCACGGTCCAGGCAACTTTTCCTCAAATTCGAAGGGCGACTTCATCTCAACATTTTACTACCAGATCCAAGTGCACAGCTTCATCCCATATTCCAATCTCAAGTTATAATCAATTCTTTGTCACTTTTGCACTGCATAATTCAATCTATTCCTTTCCATTTCCAACAAGGAAGAGGGCATCAACTTAACATTCCCAATTCATTCTGAATTCAATTTACCATCTTCATGTGGAGAGATTGAATCTAGTGAATTATCCTCTCCTCTTCCTAATGTAACATGGTGAAAAGTTTTTGAAGGGTAATCAATAGTGAAACTCTCATCTCTCTTTGGGGGAAAGGGTAGTTTCCTTCTTGATTTATCATTCACCATTTTTCCACCATTACATTTTGGTGAACCCGATGTCTTGCATGCTTTCCTTTGAACGAAATTGCATATTTTTCATTTACAAGTTTCAACTTTCTACAAACTTAGTGGTTAAATCATTCAAAACCCTAGTTTTTAAATTTAAAATTGAACTTGTGATTTGTAAAAATTGCTTATGGTTATCTTAGATCTGAAAAATTGTTTTGATTGTCAAATTCAATTTCCTCATTGTCTTGTTCAATTGGCAATTAAAATTTACAAAATTAAGAGGTTACTTGTTAAAACCCTAATTTTCAAGAACCATATTGAACTTGTGCAAAAATTGGATTTCCGTTTAATTTTTCAGATTTCTAATTGTTCTTAGATTTGTTTTCAATCCTAGAATTCAAATTTTCAATTTCCCCCCCTTTTTCCCAAATTTTAAATTTTAAAATTAAGAGGTTAGGTCATCAAACCCTAATTTCTAAAATTAATTGGATTTTGTGTGAATTTCAAATCAATTTCATTTACATTCAAATTTCTAAACATTTTCCAAGGTGGCTCTATCCATTAGGTTTGACCCTTTTCAAAATTGCAATTCAATTCCTCTTTTTCTTCAAAACCCTAATAGGGTCCTATTTTCACATTTGCCCCTTCATTTTGCCCATCTAGAGATCATAAAAGTCACCAATTTTTTGGGGTTAGATTTAAAATCATTGTAATATCCATCCCTAAAAATTTTGGAAAAAAATTGTCGGACCATATGCATTCCTATCACGATCCTCGGCTTTTTTCCCGAAAATTTGGGAGACTGTTATAACTGTATTTACTAGCCTAAATCTAGAAGATTGGCCGATTTTATTGATTTTTGATCCCTCTAGAATCGGAAATACCTCCTGTAGACATATAAATCTAACCACTTTCCTAAGGGAATATTTAATATTCATTTTAACCTCATTCCTCTATTTTAATTAAATTCTATTTAATTAATTTCTTCACATTCATCTATTTAATTAAATTAATTACTCAATTTATTTAATTAAGTTCACCTAAGCCTTCTTTTAGCCTTTGATTAAATAAATCACTTTATTTAATTAATTCCCCTTTCTCCCTTTTTTATTAAATTTACATTTAATTAAATTGATCCTTGCAAATAAAATAAAATAAAATAAATTTATTTAAATCTCCCACTTGTATTTAAGCAAGTTGCATCTATTTGATTGAAATAAATTAATTTTATTTTAATTAAAATCCTCCTCCATCCACTTGAATTTTCCTACATTTCCCACTTGCCTCCTTAACCCCCTTCTAGATTCTTCTAATCACTTCTAAATTATCCTAATCCATCTCCTAAATATTGTCACATCCCTAAGCAAAGGGAAGTCACTTCTCAAACCCTCAAAGTCTTCCAAACCATTTAAGGGTCTTTCATAACCATTAATGGTTAACTCAACCTTCTTGCATGGTTAGAGACTTTCTCTCTAACTCAACCCTCATCTAACCCAAGGGTCTCATCAAGCATTCATGACTTTAACCTTATTTATCATATTAACCCTTGCACAAGAGTTTACCTCTTGGATAAAAGCTTTATCCAATGGATAACTCTAACCTACCCTTAACCCTTACCTCCTAAGGTAACCTTCATGTCTCCTCAAGCATTAAATGTTTCTTTCATCTCCTCTCAAGCAACCTCTTGTTGACAATTGTCACCATTTCATTGGTGAGAATTGTAAACATGGATTGATAACTTTCAATCCTGGCCCTTGTTAAGATTATCCAATCTTGACCATCCATTGCCCTATTTTTTCTATAAATAGAGCTCTCATTCTATCATTTTAATATATCCAAGTTTCATGCATCTAACTTATAGTCATTTTACTAAACATCTAGCCTCTCTTTGTTAAAAACACATTTAAACATTTAGAAGCATTGTAATGTCATAGCATATCCATGTTAGACTAGTATATATTGTTAGGATATGATTACTAATTTTTATCATAGCATCATATTTATACTAGTTTAAATAATTCTAGTTTCAATCTTATACATGTTGTAGGAATGCATTCATACTTATAATCACACATCACTCGTTCTTGGAGTTGTCATTCCTAAGTCACTTTGCTCAGTGATCTGAGAGCAAAGACATTGACTTCAGGGATCCTGTGAGATAGAGAACAATGGAACACCCCTTGGGAAGTTGAGCTATTCAATATGGCTCCTATAACTTGCACCAAGAGTCCCATTGGTGTGTAGACACTATGGAACTTGACTTTTATGTTTATGTCACCCCATTTCCCACACACATTTATGGCACCCACCGTAGGGCTTAACCACATAAATATTATCATTTTTGATGCACGAGCTAAATTGCAAGCATGCGGAAAAGCTTTTTTAGCATGTTGAAACCTTTCATTAGCATGTTGGGACCTTTTGCTAGCGCTTTTGGTATATTTTTTAGCACGTAAGACTCATCCCTTAGCACATATAGACTTTCCGTTAGCGCATAGCATTCTGGTTTTTATTCTGAGCATTGGAAAAATAGTGTAGCACATTCAGTAATCAGTATAGTGCATAGGAGTCATTTTGTAGTGCATCTACACTTTTCTGTAGTGCATTTGTGCAGCGAGCTAGCACATAGATTTGACAAAAAAAAACTGTAACCGAAGAAAGAAAAATTTAGGCTTGTGAAACCCACCATCATGATTCTGTTTGTTCTTACTAATTGACTGTGTGGAGGTGCTAACATTTTTATGTAGGAACATAAGGAGTTAGTTTAGTTTTCTTTTCTTTCTTTCAAAGTTAGTAAAAATAACTCACCTTTCTTTTTTTGCAAAAGCTTAAAATGAACCTCATGATTTCTTTGGGATGCATAAAATGAACTTCATGCTTTCCTTTTGGTGTTTAAAACAAAACTCAATCTTTTCTTTATTGCATGGATAAAAAGAACAACAAAGCAAATTTTTCATTCTTGCAAGTTAGGAAAACACTTATGTGTCGCCAAAATTTGATCGATGTGATGTCATATATCGAGATGTTGATGTCATGCTTGAGATTTGATAAATGATATTGATGATGCCCCCTCGGGAGATGAGTCAAAAATTTTGAAAATGTTGTTGATTGGATAAACGTTTTTTTATTTTTGTATACACCTAAAAATGGTCTGAAGATAATTAATTAAATAAGCAATTATTTAATTAATCTCTCCTCCCCAATTTAATTGAATTCACTAAGCAATTTGATTAAATTTCCCTTTTCATCTACTTATTAATAAATCTAAGGATTTATTAAATAGGTTCATTTCACCCCTTTAATTAATTAATTCAAATTAATTAATTCCTCTCATCCAAAATCATTTCTTCTAATTCCTTAATTAATTAAAACAAATCAAATTCATGAGTTGTTGAGATTAATTAGCCTTTTCATATTATTTGAATTTCTAAATTCAAATTCTCCTAACTTCTACCACTCCTAAACCTAACCATTCCTAAACCTAACCCATTCTACCTACCCCCATGTCCCCTTTCATCCAACATCTTCTAGAACCTTGTGACATTTGTCACTAAGTGTTCCCTTTCATCTAACTCCTTCTAGAAGCCTCTTGACACTTGTCACCATAGAGATGACAGATGTTCCCTTTAATCCAACCCCCTTTGCCATCCTCCTCCAATTTAACCATTGATATCTTCAGATCAATCTTGACCATTGATTCATGCCTTGGAAAATCCTATAAATAGACCTCATTTTGGAGAAATATTGGTCCCAATTTCATGTACCAATTTCATATCATTATTGCATCCCATCTCATTTTCATCTTATGCATTGTTATTATAGGCATCTAGCTTATAGTTTATCAATTTTAGCAATGTTATCATGCTCATATTAGCTTAAATCTTAGCTTAATTTTCTTATCATGTAGCTTAATCATGCTATTCCTGCTAGATCATGCATTTGCATCATTCAAATCCTCCATCTAAGTGTAGTCAAGTCACTGGAATATGCATAATCAGATCTAAGAGCATTTTCATACTCGCATTTACTAGGAGGCAATAAGTCGATTAGCTATGGTTTTGTCTTTCTTTGATTTAAATCTTCTAACCATGCTTATAATGACTTAGTGAGTGCATTGTGTTTGCAGGTACAGGTACACTTCACAGAGCACGACAATTTTATCACATTTTTAAATTTGGATTGTGTGTAATGCGTTGTTTAATTGATTCATCTCCCGAAAAAAATGTTCGATAGGGTTTTAAGTGAGAAAAATGAGCAAAATACATGCCCCACTTACTAACCCTAATTGACTTTTACCTTATATAAAGGTAAAAAGTAATTTCATTTGTTTTATTTGCACCCTTTTGACTTTTGTGCGAGTGACATTTGGAGAGTGACAAGATGTCGATTCCCTATGCTTCACATTGATTTGAGCATGTTTTTCGACATCGAAGGCCCACCGTGTATGGTTCACCTGTAAGTCATCCTAATTTTGTCCTATTTGTTTCTGATTCGGTCGATTTTGGTCGCGTTTTTAAGGTTTTTCTTTTAAATTTTGTGGTTTAGCGTGTAGGATGCTTCCTCTAGCACATATGATATAAAAGTTAGTGCATAGGGTTATTTTAGCTAGGGTAGCATCTGGGAGTCTTTATGTAGCTTGTTGTAGGTTTGGGCAAGTGCATAGGGAGTCTTAGTGCATAGGGTGTACAGTTGGGTGCATGCGGTGTATCGGGTAGCACGTAGGGTTGACCTAGCGCATAGGGTTCATAGGATAACACATTGGAAACCTTAGTTAGCACGTAGGGTAAACCTAGTGCATAGGGCGAACAGGTTAGTGTGGTGGAAGATTTGGGTAGTGCATATAGATAGTTTAGCACATAGGGTAAAGGTTTTAGCGCATAGCCGAGTTTAGCTAGCGCATGTGTGGTAGCTTAGCGCATAGCAGGAATACCTTGGCGCATGGTCAAGAAAATTAGGTAGAAAGGTTTTTGGATTAAATCGTTGCGGGGGGATGAGTGAGGTAGATAGTTTAGGAGGGGGTAGGTGTCTACCAATTGTTTTGAGATGGGTTTTTAGCCAATATTGTGCCTGCTGTGATGATTTTTTATGAGTGATAGTTTGTGAAATTGCTTTTTGCTGTTGAAGTGCCAAGCTGATTGAGTGAATGATGATCCTAATTTTTTGTTGATATGGATCTTTGATTTTTGCCTTGAATTTTATATATAATATGAGTTACAATATGGTTCCTGATATGATGGATTTTATTGTGCTTACGTTATGGATCTTGTTTTGATTTCGATATGGGACTGTGAGTTTTGATATGGGATTTTGATTTTTGATATGGGATTTTGATTGGATGCTTGCATTGTTTCAAGTTGATTTGTGTTGATTTTGATATGGAACTCTTATTTTTGATATGGAACTTGATTTGATGCTTGCATTGTTTCAAGTTGATTTGTGTTGATTTTGATATGGAACTCTTATTTTCGATATGGAACTTGATTTGATGCTTGCATTGTTTCAAGTTGATTTTGTTTTGATTGGATATATCGGATAAATATGGGAACTGATGTTGGACATTTGTTGTTTTGCAGGTACAACTTGGCATACTCCAGTCGCGAGAGCGATTTCTGAGACCATGGTCCTTGATTCCACGTTTGACATAAGCTGATAGAGATATTATTGAGAGGTGTGGTTTATCCTCTTTGTTGGACATGCCTCAGTATATCATTAATCGGGGTTTACTGACAGCTTTGGCAGAGAGGTGGCATAGTGACATGAACACCTTTCATTTGGCTACTGGTGAGATGACAGTTACACCTAAGGACTGTTATCGGATTCTGTGGATTCTAGTGATTGGAGCACTTTTTCCGTATGAATACATAGGAGGGCGGGTTAGAGGCTCTCTGTCGTATATTCCATGATGATCAGATTTGTGGATATGAGATCCCTTGGTAGGATTTTATAGATTTTGATTATGCTCCACTACCCTCTATACTGGTAGGTTTCATAGGTGGCTTCTTGTGTACCGACCATAGGTTGAAAGGATTGGTAGTGGGTTGGGGATTGGTGCTAGAGGATATGGTTACACAGGGATGCAAATTCTCTTGGGGATCCTATATGTTAGCACATTTATACAAGGAGTTGCACCAGGTAGTGTATTTGGGATACACAAGTTTATCAGTCGGGGTTACATTATTATAGGTATGGGTGTGGGAGCACATTCCTGCAGCGAAGCCACTTTCATATATGGATAGGCTGATTGGTCGAGCCTATGCATATGGGTACACAGGTATAGTTGTCGAGCATAAGCTGGATAAACTTGAGCATTGGAGGAGGGTGTTGGATGATATTGATACGGTCATATGGAGACTGTATATGGACTCTGAGGTATGGGTTAAGGACTTCCTAGAGATTCCCTATGTGTATATGTCGAGATACCTGATTGGGCAGACACCCTTTATTATTGATAGATTTTTGCATAGCCGTGTTCAGCAGCAGTATGGTCGACAGCAGGGTATACCACAGGGAACATGCTTATATGCTTGCCGAAGATAGGACATGCCAGAGTAGGGTCAGAATGTTGATAGTGCAACTACTGTGGAGGAGTACATGCATTTGGCTGGACAGATATGGGATTATGGGGATGGGATAGTGGATGCAGGGATGACGGAGGAGTTTGCAGCATACTTCATGGCACATGTCATGGCACGGATATCAGATCTGACAAAAATGATTGCTTCCTTTGACGATGATGAGTATGACCAACCAGAGAGGCTAGTGAGATGGAGAGAGGAGGAAGAGGAGATGGAGGAGGGATATGGGGATGATGAAGGAGATGACAGGGGAGGTGGGAGAGGAGGTGGTAGAGGGAGACAAGGAGATAGAGGAGGATATGGGAGAGGAGATGGAGGGAGGAGAGGAGATATTGGATTAGGCAGATGACCAGGTGGTGATGGAGGTAGGGGAGGTTTGGTTCTTGGAGCTGGCGGGGTTGGTAGAGCAGGTGAGGTGCTAGCAATTGTGGGTGGCTTAGAGGAGTTTAGGTGGCCAACCCAGCGAAGGAGATCAGATTTGTTCCCTCCACTAGGGCCTAGGAAAAGGATAGGCAGTGTCACCACTCATGTACCAGTGTAGATCAAGGTAACATCGCATCGATAGGATTCGCAGATTTGAGCGCTGCATGTTACAGTTCAGGAGTTGCAGGTGCAGATACTAGCTCAATAGTGTCAAATTACGCAGATTACAGCAGAGTGGGATACGGTGATAGAGCGCCTAGGTCGAGTAGAGGCTCGGGTGGATAGCTTAGAGAGAGTGACAGTTGGTTCCCCTATGAGAGACACACTAAGAGAGATGCAGTATGCAGCCAAGGAGGCTAAGTACTATAGGTGTTTATATGAGGAGGTGGTCCCTAGAGATCACAGAGCTCCTAGCTATGTTGCGGTGGCATCCAGTCGATCCATGCAAACTCATTCAAGGACAGAGAGCAGAGGGGTTATAGGGCCTCCCCATCATGATCCCACTAGTGGAGATCCAAGTGCTTGGACATCTGCTATGAGACCGTCATCCTCAGGAGATAGTCATACCTGAGAGACTTGTCTCTATTGTATTTTGATCATTGTGTTGTATTTTGATAGACATGACATCCCTTGTACATTTTGACCATTTTTTAGATATATATGCCACCGATTTTCTGATCCACATGTGATGTGTTTTATGAATGATTTATGCATTGATATGATGTTTCTATGATGAAGATGCTTAGATAAATGCTTTTGATTTTGAGGTTTGATTGATATGATTTATGATGTGAGATGTATCTTGAAAATGAGATGTATGATAATGATAATACTTGTGAGATGTATCTTGAAAAATGAGATGTATGATAATGATAATGATGTGAGATTTGAAATGATATGTATGATAATGTAAGAGTTAAAATGATATGCAACTAATGCAAGATTTAAAATGATATGCAACTAATGCAAGATTTAAAATGGTATGAAACTAATGCAAGATTTTAAAATGGTATGAAACTTATGCAAGATTTAAAATGATATGCAACTAATGCAAGATTTTAAAATGATATGTAACTAATTGATCACCCTCTTTTCTCGTTGTCATTCCTGTGTAGTCATATATTTTTGCTTTGTTTTATCATCATTGAGCTTTTGATATGTTGAAAGTTTATACAAGAATAATGGTATATTTGAACCATAATGACCTGAGTAAAACGTACATGGGTTTTGATATTGCAAGATGACACAAGCGTCTAGGTATAATTGAACCAAGATGACCTGAGTGTTGCTTGCGTATAAATAGATGTGATTGAACCATTTGTATGCACAAAGTGGAACAATGTCTTCAGTGATATGTTTCTAATAACGTCTCAAGACAAGATTTGCATAGTACAAGTGATTGCCTCACAGACAAAAAACCAAAAGAAAAAAATCAGACTCTCCTGCTACTTTCTCTAGCACGATGCATCGTTGAGAAATCAAGGAGATCCAATGATTCAAAAAGTTCAAGTGCAAAATATTCAAAACTTCATACGAGATGTAAACAAATTATATGTCATAAAATCATCCATCATGTGTGTGTTGAAGTTGTTAATTGGAAAAGTGTTTTGTTTTCTTGGCTACTGAGCTATCGTTGACAGGATTTTCTTGGCATGTTGTGATTCTTGTTTGCTTTTCATTGGAATTCTTGAAGTCAAATGAACGCTACCCCTAGCTATAGATATTGATTAATGTGGATATTTACAGTGATTCCCAAGCCATGATGGGATATAATGAACTGATCTTCAGATAATCAAGGATAGTGACTATGCTAAGTGTGTCTGGGATAATGTTGCATGAAAGGTTTTGTGGCGATGGCCTTTAGCTGAGATTTTGGATGCAAAATATATGAGTAATGATAGATAGAGAAGCTTTTCCCTCACAAATAGTGCCTATTGCCAGGTTTTCACCACTTGTTTTTATTGCACCTTTTTGTTTTGATTTTTTTTTTTTTGGTTATTTTTTTGTATTTTTCACTTTTTCCGTGCATTAGACCACTCAAGTATAGAATTTCTTTAGATGGATGTTGTTGGTTGGTTCATCAAGCACATCACCTTCTGAAGTTGTAATTTGATAGGCACCTGATCCATAGGCTGATATAATGACATAGGGACCCAACCAGTTAGGTTCAAACTTCCCCTTCTTTTCTCGATCCTGTTGATTTCTAGGATTTTCCTTGAGTACGAGATCACCGACTTTAAAAATCATAGGGATGACTTTGTGGTTGTAGCTTCTGCACATGCGTTGTTGGTATGCTTTGAGGTGATTATAGGCATGTTGCCATTTTTCATCCAGAAGCTCTAGTTCTTGCAATCTGTTTACCTGATACTCCTCATCTGGAATGAGGCCTTTTAAAGATACTCTGAGTGATGGAATTTATACCTCAAGAGGTAAAATTTCTTCTAATCCATACACCAATGAATATGGCGTAGCTCATGTAGGAGTCCTGATGCTAGTCCTGTACGCCCAGAGTGCTAGATTGAGTTTCACATGCCAATCCTTTCCTGCATCATTTACTGTCTTCTTTAGGATTTTCAATATGTTTTTATTTGATGCCTCTACTTGACCATTCCCCTATGGATAGTAAGGTGTAGAAAAATGATGCTGGATTTTGAATCGTTCACATAATTCTTGGACATCCTGATTTTTGAAGGGGCGACCGTTATCTGTGATAATAGAACTGGGGATGCCATATCTACAAATTAGATAATTGAGAATAAAAGAGGCAATTTGCTTTCCAGTTACTGTGGTCATTGGGACTGCTTCAATCCATTTTGTAAAATACATTGTGGCTGTGATAATGAACTTGTGTCCATTTGAAGAGGAAGGATGTATTTTCCCTACTAAATCAAGTCCCCACTAACAGAAACGCCAAGATGTTGTAAATGGCTGCAATTCCTGTGCTGGTGCATGGATAAGATTGTCATGGATTTGGCACTTAGGAAATTTCTTTGCAAATTGATAAGTCTTTCTCCATTGTCGGCCAGTAATATCCCATTCTAAGAAGTTTTTTAGTGAGAGTAGGACCACTTGAATGTGTGTCACAAATACCCTCGTGAAGCTCATGTAGAGTAGAGTAAGATTCATTACGATCAAGGCAATGAAGAAGAGTACCATCTAGACCTCGACGGTAAAGGGTATCAGTAGTTAAAGTATAACGGGCGGCTTGCTGGATAAAGTTGTGTTTTTTATTTCGAGATAGCTCAATGGGTAGGGTATTGGTTTTAAGATACTCATAGATTGCCCCATATAATGGAGAGTCTGAACCAACTAAGGCATAGCTAACATGGGATGCAAAATTGTCATAGGCTGGGGAAAACAACTGCTCTACCAGAAACTCATAACGACTCTGTTGCTCTAGAATCTGTAGTAGTGAAGTGATAGTAGCCATTGCATCAACCGCTCTGTTGTCCAAACTTGGTATTTGCTCAAAGGTGATGTGTACAAAATACTATTTGAAGTCATCCACCATTCTTTTATATGACAGTAGCTTGTCATCCTTTGTCTGATATTCATTGTTGATCTGGTTTATAACCAATTGGGAATCTACATAGACCTTCAATTATGTGATTCTCCATTCTACTACCATTTTGATTCCTATGATCAGTGCTTCATACTCAATGATGTTATTTGTGCATGGAAACATGAGTCTATATGATCTTGGTATGGTGTGTCCTTCAGGGGTGACAAACAAGATGCCAACACCTGAGCCATGTTGAGTGTAGGAACCGTCAAAGTATAGTGTCCATTGCTTCAGTGTGATAGTAAGGACATCCTTGTCTAGAAATTCCACTTTCATTGGTTGCTTATATGGTAGTGCTGCTTTAGCTAATTGATCTGCAATTACTTGTCCCTTGATAGCCCGATGCTCTGTGTATTGGATATCAAACTCAATGAGAATCATGACCCATTTAGCCAATCAGCCTATAAGAGTTGCTTTGCTGAGTAAATACTTGAGAGGATCAATTTTTTCTACTATCTTGATTATGTGAGCTAGCATGTAATGTTGGAACTTTTGAGAGGCAAATACCGCAACTAGACAAGCCTTCTCAATGAATGTGTAATTCAGCTCATAACCATTTAATGTTCTGCTAATGTAATATATAGCTTGATCCTTGCCTTCTTGATCTTCTTGTGCTAACAGTGCCCCCAATGATATATTAGTTGTTGATATGTGGAGAATAAGTGCCTTCCCTACTATTGGTGGTACCAAAACTAGTGGACTCATTACATACTACTTGATTTGATAGAACGATTCTGCACACTTGGCTTCCCATCTGAATGGTATGTTTTTATGTAGCAAATGATTGAATGGTAAACTTTTATCTGCTAATTGGACTATGAATCTCCTGATAGACTATATCCGTCCTTGTAGAGATCTGAGCTGGCTAATGTTCTTGGGAGGTGGCATCTCCATGATAGTCTGTACCTTCGCTAGATCTACTTCAATGCCCTTTGCTGACACAATGTAGCCTAATAATTTGCCTGATGTCACCCCAAAGACACACTTCTTAGGGTTTAGCCTAACTTGGAATTTCTCCAATCTTTGAAAGATTTTATTTAATATGCCCAAATATTTTGTCCAGGTAAATGACTTAGCTAGTAAATCATCCACATAGTTCTCCATGAAGGTATGCATCATATCATGAAAGATTATCGTCATTTCTCTTTGATAAGTTGCCCTAGCATTCTTTAAGCCAAAAGGAATGACATTCCAATAATACGTTCCTAAGGACAGGTGAATGTTGTTTTATCTTGATCCTCTGGAGCTATCTTGATTTGATTATAGCCAGAGAAACCATCCATTAATGATAACATTGCACGGCCTCCTGTGAGGTCTACAATTAATGTCTATGCTGGGCAAAGGAAAGTCATCCTTTGGACAGGCTTTGTTAACATCTCTAAAATATGTGCATATCTTGATGCTTCCATCTGGTTTTGAAATTGGCACAATGTTTGAAATCCATTCAGCATAGTCTATAGGTCAAATAAATCCGATGTCTAATAACTTCTTTAGTTCAGCTTTGACCATTAATGCTACATGTGGATTCATCTTTCTTAACTTTTTCTTGATTGGCTTAGCTCCTGGAGCAATAGATAAATGATGCATGATTAAGTTTGGATCTATTCTGGGCATATCTTCATAGGACCAAGCAAAACTGATTTGCTTTTCTTTGAAGAATCTGATAAATTCTGGTTTTTCTTCTTCTATCAGAGATTCTGCTAGGTGTATGTTTTTAGCTGCTTCTTTTGTACCAATGTTGATTGATTGAGTGGGCTCAATCAATATGGGTGATCGCTCCTGATAGTGTTCAAGAATAGTGTCAAGTCTCCCATCCTTAGGTGCCTTAAGAAGATTTTCACCCTCAGATACATCCTTTATTTTTACTTTTTTGCGTTATAGTGTTGCCATTGACTGGTTTTCACCATTAGATCTTTTATTTATTTCATTTTTGCGACTGAGAGACTTGGCACCCTCCCAATTGTAGATATTGTTATTTTGTTCATTGGTAGAGTCTGTTTCTGGGTTGACATTACATAGGTAATGGACAATGGATTCGTCATCTGGGAAAATAGGTATGTCATGGTGTTCAGGTTCATCCCAGTCTATGAGATCAGGAAATATGATGATAATGATTCATAGGTCGATTGTGGTAAGTGTCATGATAGAAGTATCATTAAGGTTGTCTGTGATATTGGATAAGTTATGATATTGTCAAGGTCTTCAATGGTATCATCTTCCATGTAGGCTTTCTTGTCATGTTTCTGCTCACTTTTCTTAGCTTCGTAGATATGTTGTGGACCAAATTCAAGTAGTCTAGACTCTGTGCCTTGTCCTTCTTGAGAAAGGGGTGTAGGAATAACACCTTCAGGTATATCTTCAGTAACATTTGAACAAATGCCCCATTCATAGTCATTAGAATCAATTTCAGAAGTATTGTCCTGGAGTCTTTCAGTGCTATGGACAGGTATGTTGTAGGGTGAAAAGAGATCCCTAATAATTGATACCAGTCTTGTAGTTTTCTCTGATTTCGTATCAGAAACTTCTTGTACTCTTTGCATATGTTCATATATTTTTTCTCCTTGGAGAGTAGTGATTTCTTCAGGAGCTGATTTTGCCTTGCTTTGAATGAGTTCCTGAACATGGTGTAGTTCCTCATAAGATGCTTCTTCTCTTTGAATGGCCAACTCATCTTGTCATTTTTTCTTTTTCCTGGTGTTCTCGCTCTTTGCTTATTGTTTTTGTGGCTTGGTGTAGTCCCTCTTGCCATGAGTCCTCGTTGTATATCTTCTTTACTTTCCACTTAGGTTTTTGATATTTATTTTGCTTCTATCTTGGGAGTAGGTTGTGTCCATAACCCAGTCTTATTTTGTCTCTATAAAATTGTGAAGGAGGGTCTAGTGGTTTCGTGATGCCTTCTTGATGCTTGCCTATAGGTCCTTTACCATTGTATCCCATCCTTTGCATGATTTAGAATCCTTTTCCATATTTTTGTGTTGGTATGGCTATCTCCAGAGTAGCAGCTCAGACTTCTTTCTCATCCTTGTATAGCCAACTAAGGATGCCTTTCTCTTTTGATTCATGTGCTAGTGTGCCCAATTGGATAAGTTTACTGTCAAACTTGGTGATGGGCTTGTTGCTTGATGTGTCGATGCAAAAGGGTACCCGTGAGATTTTGGCAATGTTGGTAATTTGGATAAGCACATAGGTTTGAAAGAGTATTCTCCCATGCCTTTCTCTTTGATTTTCATCTTTTGTTTTAAATCCATGGATAAAATTTTAATATTTTCTTGATAATGATCCGGTGCTGAGGAAATTTGGGCTTCCTAGTTGTGTGGAACTAGGCTATCTTGAGCTACCCCCATAGCATTGCAATGTTGAAAGGGGTTGTTGTCAGCCGATATGGAAATCTCTTGTCCATTATATGAAAATTTGACACACTGATGGTAGGTTGACGACACTTCTTGCATTTCATGTATCCAAGGATGACCCAATAAAATATTGTATGTTAAGTCTATGTCTAAGACTTAACACATAGTGTCCCTTTGTATCGGTCCTACCTGAATAGGTAATATTACTGTTCCTTTGGATGATCTTTCTTCATCATCATATGCCTTGATGGTGATCTTTTTGTATGGATCAATAGACTATTCAGAGAAGCCTAATGCATGGATAAGTTTTAAGGTACAAATATTGAGACCAACTCCTCCATCTATAGTACTCTTTTGACTCAATGTTTGTAGACTAATACTTCAATATGAAGGGGAGTATTATGTGGATGACTCAAAGAGATATTATCAAGTTCGGAAAAGGTGAGATTTTTTAGCCCTATCATATGAGCCACCATGGCTTGAAATTTATCAATATCTAGATCTTAAGGAACATTGGTTTCAACGAGTGCTTGCTCTAAGATGTCCTTATGTTTTGGTGAGAGTTTGAGTAACTTGAGTATGGATATCTGAGCAGGAATTTTCTGCAATTGATCAACTAAGTTATATTGAGTCTTGGGGAGGATTTTTGTTGTTGATGTATGTCCTTTCAAGACATATTTTTGAGCTCTATTGGTTACATTGATCGACTCTTGTTCATGTTTGTCTTTGATTTTAATGACATTTACTTGGTTGTCATATGTCGATATATGATTGATGGTGTTATTGTATACGTGATTTATGCGAGCTCCTCTAGTATCGTTTGATGATGAAGCTCCTTCCTTGTTGTAATTTGGAAGAGGATTTTTAAATGTGTCATGATCACCATTTTTTTTGAGACCATTGACCGTTAAGTCACCTCTATCAATCATGTCTTGAACAATGTTTTTAAGCCTCACACAATCATTTGTTTGATATCCTTTGTTTCAATGAAAATCACAGAAGTGTGAGTCATTCCACCAAGGTGGTTTGACCTGAGGTTCAAAGTTTTTTATGGCTGGCAATGTGATAATCTTGTTTGCCAAGAGTTTTCAGAATGCTGATTATAAGGATTGCCCCAATGGTGTGTAGATGCGTCTATTTGGGAAATTGTTGGTGTTACCCCTTGGATTTGGGTTAGTTTCTCAATTAATGTTGTTGCCTTGGGCATTGTTATTGGTATTTGGATTTGAAGGTCCTTGATTGGTATTTTGTGGATAAATGTTGGTGCCTTGGTTAGAACCCTTTTGATTTTTGTTAGTTTGTAGATTACCTGATAAAGATAATACTATTTGTTTGGACTTCATGTCATTAACATCAACTCCTCCTTCATGAACATTTTTGTTTCAAGTCTAGAATCTGGATTTGTCTACAATGTTGTTATTTTGGTTGTTAAAGTTTGAGGAGTTATTTCCTTAAAGAATTTTACAGTTCCTTTCTTGAGGAAGGCTTCCTCTACTTGGATGTCGTTCTCAATTAGTTTTGCAAAAGATGGGATGCATTGGATCTTGAGTTGATAACTCATCTTAGTATTTAAATTGTCGATAGATTTCCATCTTTTTCTTTTCAGGCACATCTCGAGGATACCTTGAAACCATATGTATCCACCATTGTAGAAACACCACGAATGTCTCATTGTTTTTCTGTTTGGTATTACATACATCCAACATTGTGATTACGTGTTGGATATTATAGGAGTATTGTGTGATAAATTTGTTTACCAATTCATCAAAGGATCTGATGGGAGGTGTTATTTTAGACAACCACTCCATTGTTTTCCCTCCTAAACTTCTTGGGAATAGCCTCATTAGGTAAGTGTCATCGTGAGCAAATTCCAGGCTTATGGTGCAGAATTTCCAAACATGATCGTGGGGATTGCTTTTACCATCATACTTGTCATATTTTGGTATGTCTGAATTTGGGGGAAAGGGTATCATTTCTAATCTCCTGTCAAAGAGGTAAGGATAAATTTCGTTTAAGGAGTATTGTATTGTGGTCCCCTTTTGCATGTCCTACATTTGTCTTTGCAGAATTTGAATTTGTTGTGTTAGAGCAACCATGGGCACATCTGTTTGCAAAGGAAAAGGTTCTTCTCTTTCGTTATCCCTAGTTTGGGCATGGGTGTGTTCTAGTATGTGATGTTGTTCGGGTATGTTTTGTTGTTTAGGTATGTTTTCAGGGTCAGGCATTTCCTCTTCTCTCTGTTGTTCTCAATAAGCATAATTTCGAGACCTTGTTCTAAAGATTTCAGTATCGAAGTCTTAAGGAAGTCTAACTCCTTTGCTTGTTAGCATGAGCATGTATTTTTCTTTGTCAGCTTCTATGAGTCTTTCCATGAGTTTTTGGAATGAGGGGTTTTCTTGACATTCTTGAATAAGCTCCTCTATGATCTCCGTTTCCCCTAGATCAGTATAATCGAACGGGTTTGATAATCTTCGACCTATATTGGACTCTGGTTGTGGTTCACTTTGCTTGTTCTGTTGAGAGCGAGTGATAGTGGGCATCTAGTAGAAACTTTCTATGACAAAGGGGACAAACTCCTCTTCTTCTTGTTGTTCAGGGGTTGGTGGTTCAAATCGAGCTATGTTATAAGTGATGCCGACTTCTGGGAAGAAATTGGGGTTGATCTTTCCTCCATGATTCAAACGTTGACTGAATGCTAATTTTTGGCAAAAGGCTCTACTTCTCAATGGTTCTTCATCAAATTTGTTTGACTTGTCTTGAAGATACAACCGCATATGACAGAGAAAGGTGTGAAGTGATTTGAAGAGTTCACGATTTATGTAAAGAAATTTGTTTCGTTTGGTAAGTGTTTTGGAACTAGGTTGTCGTTTCTTCAACTTAGTTTTGTTATGAAGACTTTTTCTTCTCAAAATTTGAGTGGTCATACACGAATGATCAATGGTTTCCTTTGATTTGTTTGGATTGAGATACTTTGTTTGAAAACTTAAGCCTACTTTTATCGAGTCGAGGTTTAGATTCACCTCCATGACAAAGTGCGTCAAATGATATGGAATGAGAGTTTCCCGATATGGAGACTTGATTTGATGACTTAAGTTGAAACTAGGTATGTTTAGTTGATGGAATTTGTTTAGTTGGCAGACCTTTTGATCTATGTGATGATGTTACCTAATTTTTATTGGAGAAAGTTTTATCTTTAGCTAATTTTAGTTCTGACAATTTTGTTCTAAAGACGCTTGCTGAATTGTTTGGAGTATTTCTCGGATGTTCTGGTTCAAATTTTGATTGGTGAGTTCAACTGAGGATCCAAAAGGGTGTTCAAGACTAATGATAAAAAATTTCAAAAATGCTCAGTGTTACTCTCTGTTTTTCTAAGTTTTACCTATGCGCTAAGACAGAGACCTGATGGGCTAAAGTGTGATCTAGATGCACTATTAAAAGCCACCAATGCGCTAAGCTAACTATGCTACGCACTAACTTAGAGTTTTGAATTTTTCTTTGACAGGGATGATAAAGTACTATTATGTCCTTAATACGTGCTAATGTGTAGACTCAAAGCGCTAAAGTTTTCCCCCAATGCGCTAAGTTGATGCTTCAAAGTGCTAATATGGTAGCACAAAGCGTTAATAAAATGTTTGTCAAATTTTTAGACTTTTATGCGCTATTTTGAAGGGTTAGTGCCCTATGTTTTGGTTGGTATGCACAAAAGTATGCTCCATATGCACTAGGAGATTTCTCCTACGCGCTAAACTGCTCTGTTTGCTCTGTTTTTGGTTTTGTTGGAATTTTTCAATACTTGTTTGATTTTGATGGATGATTTTCTGAAAAGATAAATTGCAAACATAGCATGAAATAGACAACCAATTTTTCTAGTTCTAAATAGATAGTGTATGTTCTACAAGGATGTGTTCAAATCCCCAATGTTTTCACAACTTTGGATACAAAGAAGACAAATCAGACAGACTCTTTATTCAAGGGTCATCAATAATATCATAGCCCACTAGTCTCGATACTCCATCAACTCAAACAGTCGTGTCACCCCCTAGGGGACACCCATTTTTTGCCTTTTGCCAGAAATTAACTCAAAGTGAATTGTTTCACAATTGAGTAGCTATCTTGGGAGATATATGGTGAGTGATCTTGGGGGCAGATTCATCCCCACCCTTGCAATTGAAGATGTTTGGATACTGGCTCAGTTCAAGGTTTCTATTGCTAAAGTTTGTAATCAAGCTTCATGTTCGGTCTTCAGTGATAAAATCCCTCGAGAGGCTTCCCAACCTTTAGAACAAAAGCTTTACGTATCGTAAAGATACTGGGGGAAGGCTAATCGCTGAGAAAAATAGTTGAAGGGGACTTTCGTTAGCCTCCACTTTTGATTATAGTGGGTTGGAACACTTGGTGATAAAGTCGTTTCCCACTTAAGTCGTTCCCCTCTCACCAACAATTTAAATGGCGCTCTAAGAGCAACTCAGGAGGGTAGGCTTGCTAAATGATTTAAGCACTTTGAAACACTAAAAGCTTGAAAGAGTGGTTTGGATTTTTGGTCACCCAGTTAAGGGGAGAGCATATACCTTCCACTTTCAAGACAAGGCACAAATGGTTCTTTTTAACCCTTCAATTTAGTGATTTGCTAAAGTCCTAGTCAACAAAGCAAATTTTTGATATTGGGTCAAAAAATTGTAAATTCGATAGGGGAAAGATTTCCCTCTTTTTGCTTAAAAATTAAAGATCAAGTTCATTTACCTTTGCAAAATAAAATTGATATTTTTAGACACCAAAGGATGGTGAGGTTCATTTTAAACTTTGCAAGAAAATAAACGTTGTCTTGTTCTTTTTAGAGCTTCCAAAAATGAAGTGTGTTCTTTTTCTAATTTGCAAGAAAGAAAAAAGGGTGAATTTTGTTGTTCTTTTTACTTTACAAATAAAGAAATATGAATCTTCTTTTAAGCCCCAAAACGAAATCTGATGTTCATTTTAAGTGCTCCAAAATGAAATGTGAGGTTTATTTTAACTTTGCAAAAAACATGGAGAGTGAGTTCTTTTTAACCAACTTCTTTTTGAGAGAAAGTAAAATTAAAGAAATTTTAAAAAAATTCTAAACTAACTCCTTCCCCTGCATAAAAGATTAAACCTGCACAAATTCAATGATCAAAAAGTTAGTGTGGGCTTGCACAAGCCTAAAATGATTTTTCCTGGTTACAAACTTTTTATTTTTCTCTGCTAACCCTATGCGCTAAGCTATTGCACCAATGCACTAAAGAGAGGCACAAATGTGCTACAGAAAGACTAGATGCGCTAAGATGTTGCTGGGATGCGCTAGACTGATTTCCTAATGTGTTGTGGTTTGTCAGTTACTAGTAGAAACATGAGGCACTAGTCTATCTACTTAATGCACTAAGGATAGGATCAGATGCACTAAACAGTGAGCAGCATGCGCTAACAGACAACCTCTATGCACTAAAAGAAGGTATCCACGCACTAATTCATGTTTTTCGTGTACCTGCAATGTTAGCCCTGCATTAAAAATGATCTTATAAATGGGGTTATGCCCCATGGTGGGTGCCAAAAATGTGTGCAGGAAAAGTGGAGTGATGAAATGAAAAATGTGAATTCAAAACTAGTCAACACACACCAATGGGACTCTTGGTGCAAGTTATGGAGTTATATCGAATAACTCAACTTCCTAAGGGATGTTCCATTGTTCTCTATCACACAAGACCCCTCAAGCCAATGCCTTTTCTCTTAGATCACTGAGCAAAGTGACTTAGGGATGACAATCATGAGAATGAGGGATATTTGATCAATCTAACATGGATGCAATCCTAGATGTGAATGATATTAAATATAGCATGAATTAAACTAGCATGTATATAATGATAAGATGAAAGGATTAGTAAAAGAACTATCCTAACATGAAACACTAGCCTAATATGATTTACTATAATGGAAATGCTTTCTAAAACTATTTATTTAGATAATTTCTATTCAAAGAGGGACTAAATGCTTTATAAAAATGAGTATAGATTAGATGCACGAAACTTGGATATCAAAATGATAGAAGGAGGGCTCTATTTATAAGAAAAACAGGGAAATGGATGGTTAGGAATGGATGATCTTATCAAGGGCCAGGATTGAAAGTTATCAATCCATGCACTCAATTCTCAGCAATGAAATGGTGACAATTATCAATAAGAGATTGCTTGAGAGGAGATGTAAGAAGCACAAAATGCTTGAGAAGACCTCATGGCTACCTTAGGGGGTAAGGGTTAAGGTTCGGTTAGGGTTATCCATTGGATAAAGTTTTTACCCAAAGGATAAACTCTTGTGCAAGGGTTAAAGGAATAATTATGGTCAAAGCAATGAATGCTTGATGAGACCCTTGGGTTAGATGAAGGTTGAGTTAGGCAAAAATTCTCTAACCATGTAAGGAGGTTGAGTTAACCATTAATGGTTTGGAAGACTTTGGAGGTTAACTTGTTGAGGACATAAAGCTTTTAATGGATTTCAAAGACTTTAAGGGTTTGAGAAGTAACTTCCCTTTGCTTAGGGATGTGACAATATTTAGGAGATGGATTAGGCTAAATTAGAAGTGATTAGAAGAATCTAGAAGGGGGCTTAGAGAGGCAAGTGGGAGATGTAGGAGAATGCAAGTGGATGGGAGGGTAATTTTAATTAAAATAAATTACTTTATTTCAACTAAAATAGATGCAACTTGCATAAATACAAGTGGGGGATTTAAATAAATAAATTAGATTTATTTATTTGCAATGAACAATTCAATTAAATGTAAATTTAATTAAAAGAGGAGAAAAGGGAATTAATTAAATAAAATGTTTTATTTAATTAAAGGCTATGAGAGACTTAGGTGAATTTAATTAAATAAATCGAATAACTTATTTAATCAAACAGATGAATGTGAATAATTTAATTAAATAGAGGAATGAGATTAAAAATGAATATTAAATATTCACTTAAGAAAGTGGTCATTTTTATATGTCTACAACTTCAATTTGGGTTGAAAAGGAACAAAACAAATTTACTTTTCAGTAAGAAAAGGTAAAAATAACTTCACCTTCCTTTGGTGCATAAAAGGATTCATTTTGATTTTTTGCAAAGAATAAAAGAACCTCATCTTTGTGCAAAGGCAAAAGGGAAATTTTCACTTATCGACTTTACTTTTGTTGACCAAAATCGCAATTTCTTTTGTTGACCAGGATTTCCTTTCTTAGATAAAAAATCATTTCTATGCAAAGTTAAAAAGAACACCATGTTTTTTGGAGAAAAATCTCCAAGTAGAAGTTAGTAAACCATTTCTTTAAAAGCTAAAAAGAACTTGTGTGCTTTGCTTCGAAAGTGGAAGGTATATGCTCTCCCCTTAACTGGGTGACCAAAAGCCAAACCACTCTTATGCTTTCTTTATTTGAAGCATTTAAAACCTTTAGCAGGCTTTCCCTCCCGAGTTGCTCTTAGAGCGTCATTAATGACCGGTGAGAGGGGAATGACCTAAGTGGGAAACGACTTTATCACCAAGTGTTCCAACCCACTATAATCAAATGTGGAGGCTGATGAAAATCCCCTTCAATGGTTTTGCTCAGTGATTATCCTTCCCCCAATATCTTTAAGATACGTAAAGCCTTTGTTCTAAAGGTTGGGAAGCCTCCCGAGGGAGTTTATCACTGAAGACCAAATGAAAACCTAATTACGAACCTTAGCATTAGAAACTTTGAGCCAAGTCAGTATCCAAACATTTTCAACATCATAGTGCAAGGGTGGGGAAGAATTTGCCCCCAAGATCACTCACCATATATCTCCCAAGGTAACTACTCAACTGTGAAGCAATTCACTTTGAGTTAATTTCTGGCAAAAGGCAAAAAAATGGGTGCCCTCTACGGGGTGACATGGTTGTTTGAGCTGACGGAGTATCGAGACTAGTGGGCTATGATGTTGTTTATGATCCTTGAATAAAGAGTCTACTTTATTTGTCTTACTTGTTATCTAATCCAGTGAAAACATCGAGGATTTGAACACATCCTCACAAAACATACACTAATTGTCTAGCATAGGCAAGATTTGTTCTCTTTTGTGCTGAGTTTGTAATTTATTTCTCAAAAAATCATCCATCCAAAACACAAGTCAAAAATCCCCAAAAATAGAAAAAGAAAAGAAATGAGGGTAGCTTAGTGCGTAGGAGCAACTTCCTAGCGCGTGTCAACCTTTTTGTAGTGCATTTCAACCAAAAAATAACGCTTTAAGCAATCATATTAGCACATAACCAGTGTCCTACCAATAAAAATTTCAGTAGCACTTTTTGGCACCAGTTTAGTGCATTCACACATCAGCTTAGCGCATAGGAGGCATATCTTAGCTCTTTCATTTAAACAGTAGCGTGTATTAAGAACATATTAGTGTGTGACCCTTCCAACCAAGTCAATTTCAAACAATCTGAGTCATCTCGTAGGAAAGGTAGCTTAGTGCATAGGGAACTTTATGTGGCACATCTAGAACATTTGTTAGCACAACCAGTCTCTATTTTAGCGCATATTCAAAAACCCAAAAAAACAAAGTGCAAATCAAGCCTTTCAGAAAAATTTCATCAACAGTCTTGAGTACCCTTTTTGGTCTTTTATCAAACTCAGCAATCAAAATCTGAATTAGATTATCAGAGAAAACAATTCCAATATCAAACAAGCATCCTTAGAAAAAAAAATTTCAAATCTTAAACTAGCTCGAGATAAGACTCCATCCAACAAAATCAGGCAGTATTATAACATTGATCAAAGTTCCACCATCTAATGGATTCTATCACAAACAACATACCTAGTTTAAATCCTTAAGTTGTCAAATCAAGTTTCCATATCGGGAAACTTTTATCCATATCATTTGACACACTTTGTCGTGGAGGTGAATCTAAACCTCTACTTGATAAATTAAACTTGAGATTTCAAATGAAGTATTCAAATCCAACATCAAATGACAACCATTGATCATTCGTGTATGACCCCTCCTCATATTTTGAGAAGAACAAGTCTTCATCACAAAACTAAGTTGAAGAAGAGACAACCTAGTTCTAAGGAACTTGCAAAAAGGAATAATTTTCTCTATATCAATCGCCAAATTTTTAAATCACATCATGCATTCTTGTGTCACATGCGATTGTATATCCAAGGCAAAACAAATGAGTTTGACAAAGAACCTTTAAGAAGCATAGCTTATATTGAGAAAGTGACATTCAACCAACGCCTAAATCATGGAGGAAGGATCAACCCCACTTTATTCCCACAGTTTTGTATCACATATAACGAAGCTTGACCTAAACCACCAACACCACCCAAAACTCCCACAGAAAATGAAGAATTCATCAGAGTAAAAATTTACTAAATGCCCGTTGCCACTCAATCTCAAAGAAACAAATAAAGAGAATCACAACCACATTCAAGTATGGGTCATAGATTATCCAACCCTTTTGATGAGTATGCTAATCTGGGTGATACAGAGGTCACCGAGGAACTTCTCCAAGTGTGTCAAGAAAACCCATCATTCCAAAGGCTCATGGAAAGACTTATTGAAGTAGAAAAGGAAAAATATATAGTCATGCTAACTAGAAAAGGAGTTAGATTTCCTGAATATTTCGATACCAAAAACTTAAGGAATGTAGACGAATGAATTTTTAGAACAAGGTCTAGAAATTATGCCTATCAAGACCAACAAAGAGAAGAAGAAACACATGACCCAAAAATCATACATGAACAAAACAACACCCCCGAACACAACCATGCCCGCAATTAGGACAATCTTAATGAAAGGGAGGAAGCTCTCCCTTTATGTAAAAATGCACCCATGGTCGCTCTTACACAACAAATCCAAATGCAAGACATGCAACAAGGAACCATGATGTGATACTCCTTGGATGAGATCTGTCCTTATCCTTTTGACAGGAGATTGAACATGGTACCTTTTCTCCTAAATTTAGATATACTAAAGTATGACAAGTGTGATGGTAAAAGTGATCCCCGTGATCATGTTCGGGAATTTTTTACCATAAGCCTAGAGTTTTCTCATGATGACACTTACCTAATAAGACTATTCCCACACAGTTTGGGAGGGCAAACAATGGAGTGGTTGTCTAAACTCACACCTCCCATCAGATCATTTGATGAGTTGGTAAACAAATTTATCATGCAATACTCCTATAATATTCAACACGCAATCACCATGTTGGATGTGTGTAACACTAAACAAAAGAACAATAAAACATTCATGGTGTTTCTTCAACGTTGGAGATGCATGGTTTCGAGATATCCTCAAGATGTGCCTGAGAAAGAAAAGATCGAGATCTTTATCGATAATCTAAATATTCAAATGAATTATCAACTCAAACTCCAATGCATACCATCTTTTGCCAAATTGATAGAAAACGGAATCCAATTAGAGGAATCCTGCATCAAGAAAGGAACACTGAAGTTCTTTAAGGAAGGAGATAACTCATCAAACACTCACCCCTTTAACAATCAAAACAACAAAAACACTTTAGACAAATCCAGATTTTGGACAAGGAACAAAAACTTTGTTAATGATGGGGTAGTTGATGATAATGTGAAATCCAAGCAACCAGTTTTGGCTTTACCAGGTAACCCACCATCTAACAAAAAAAAAAAAAAAAGTGTTAATCAAGGCACTAACACTTATCTGTAGAATACCAATCAAGGACCTTCAATTTCAAACACCAACAACAATACCCAAGGCAACACCAATAACCAAGGCAACAATAATAACTGAGGGAATAATACAAACTAGAGAGGTAACACCAACACTTTCTTGAATAGACACACCTACACACCATTAGGGAAAACCTTAGAATCAACATTTCGAGAACTCTTGCCGAATAAAATTATCACATTGCCATCCATAAACAACTTTGAACCCTAAGTCAAACCACCTTGGTGGAATGACTCGCATTTCTGTGATTTTCATCAAAACAAAGGACATCACACAGATGATTGCATGAGGCTTAAGAACATCATTCAGGACATGATTGATAGAGGTGATTTAATGATTGATGGTCTCAAAACAAATAGTGACCATGACACCTTTTAAAAATCCTCTTCCAAATTACAACAAGGGAGGAGCTTCATCATCAAATGATGCAGGAGGAGCTCGTATAAATCACTTGTACAATAACACCATCAATCACATATTGACAGATGAAAACCAAATAAATGTCATAAAAATCAAGGACAAACAAGACCAAGTGTCGATCAATGTAACCACCAGAGCACAAAAAAATGTCTTGAAAGGGCATACATCAACGTCCACTACTATACCCAAGACTCAATATAATTCGGTTGATCAACTATCGAGAACTCCTGCTCAAATATCCATACTTGATTTACTCAAACTCTCGCCAAAACACAAGGACATCTTAGAGAAAGCATTGGTCGAAATGAATGTTCCTCAAGATATGGACATTGATAGATTCCAAGCAATGGTGGCTCATATGACAGGGCCTCATAACCTTACATTTTTTGAACACGATGATGTTTCCTTGAATCATCTGCATAACACTCCCCTCCACATTGAATTCTTAGTCTATAAACATCGAGTTAAGAGAGTGTTAATAGATGGAGGAGTTGGTCTTAATATTTGTACTTTAAAGACTATCCGTGCATTGGGCTTCTCCGAACAGTCTATTGATCCAAACAAAAAGATCACCATCAAGGCCTATGATGATGAAGAAATATCATCCAAAGGAATAGTGATACTACCTAGTCAGGTAGGACCTATACAAAAGGACATTATGTGCCAAGTCTTAGACATAGACTTAACATACAATATTCTATTCGGTCATCCATGGATACATGAAATGCAAGCAGTACCTTCAACATACCATCAGTGTATCAAATTCTCATATAATGGACAGTAAATTTCCATATCTGTCGATAATAAACCTTTTCAGTATTGCAATGCTATGGGGGCAGCTCAAGACAGCTTGGTTCCACACAACAGGGAGGCTCTAGCTTCCTCCACATTCGATCATCATCAAGAAAAACTCAAGTCGTTATCCATAGACTTCAAACAAAAGATGAAAATCAAAGATCAAGGCATGGGAGAATACTCTTCCGAACCCATGTGTATATCAAAATTACCAACATCGCCAAAATATTATGGACAACCTTCGACATCAACACATCAAGCAACACAGCCCATCACCAAGTTTAAGGGCAAATTTATCCAAATGGGCACACTATCAAATGAATTAGAAGAGAAAGACATCCTTAGTTGGCTAGAAAAGGATGAAGAAGAAGTTAGAGTTGCTACTCTAGAGGTGGCCATAGCAACACAACAATATGGAAAAGGATTCCTGATCATGCAACGGATAGGATACAATGGCAAAGGACCTATAGGCAAATGTCAGGAAGGCATTACAGAACCACTAGAACCTCCTTCACAATTTTCATGAGACAAAACAGAACTAGGATATAGACACAGCATACCACCTAGGAAAACACAAAATAAGCATCACAAACCTCAATAGAAAGGAAAGAAGAAATACAATGAAAACTCATGGCAAGAGGCACTACATCAAGCAGCTGAAACAACAAGGAAAGAGAAAGAACACCAGAACAAAGAGAAACGACAAGAGAAATTGGCGATTCAAAGGGAAGAAGCATCTAATAAGAAAGTGCATCATGTGCAAGAACCAGTTCAAACCAAGGCAGAGTCACCACCTGAAGAATTTCCTACTCCCCGAGAGGAAATATTGTATGAACAAATGCAAAGGGTACAAATAGTCTTTGATTCTCAATCGGAAAAAGATACAAAATTGGTATCAATTATCAGAGATATTTTCTCACCCTACAACATACCTATTTGTTAGGCCCAATATGGAAAGCTAATGTACTGAGAGGGGTGGGGTGAATCAGTACTTCAAATCCTTTCTTTAACAATAACTTTAGGGTGAACTCACAAAGTTGGTTCCCACTTTTTGGTACATCCTGATTTTTGCTGAAATCATACATTTTTTGGAAAATATAATTATTTAAGCTTTAAGAGGTCCCATTTGAAGTAATTAATTGAAGAGAGTTAGATCAAAGGCTCTTAGATCAAAATTTCTAGGATAGAACCTCTCTACTTCTAAATCATACTTGCAATGGAGTCTCCTTTGCATCTATCAAATGCTGATAAAAAACCAATTTTACATTAGCTTTTGAGGGGTCAAACGAATTCATTTAGAAGTTTTGTTTTCTTGAGGATTTAGTCCTTATTATAAGCTTTCCAAATAGTATAATTTTTAATATATTTAAGTTTATTAATATATTTTTATTTTATTTTTTATGAATGTAGGTTTTTCACCGAACATGAACTTCTTTGTTCAATGCATTGGGAAAAATAGCAAACTAATTCAAAAAAATTCTGAAAAAATATCTATGCCCTAGGTATTGATGTCTTCTTTCTAACAAAAAAAATAAAACTTAATTTTGATATATATAGAGCAAGTTATGTGTTCAAACGTACGCCTATATCTAAATTATAATTAGTCGAACTTCAAAACTTAATAAAATAAAAAATATTCAACATATCACTATCAAACCAACTGCATGCCCTGGGTATTGATGTTACAAACCAAAATTTAAAAGAGATAAGTTTTTATCATTTATAGAAAAAAATTTATACGTTTCGGGATGCACATCACTCTTAAAAAATGTTGTTTCCTGTAAAAAGCTACTTTTGAGGGAGATGGAAAAATCAATAAAATTTTATTCAAAAAAATTTGAAAAAAATATATTTAGAATCTACAAAAAGGATGTTACAAATCACTAGTTTACATCATCTTCAAATTCTTAATGATTTAAAAGTTATAGGTGTCGGAAAGTGAAGGTTTTTTGCAAAATGTTCATCTAAGTGTCAAAGTTGGTCAAAAAGTGGGAACCAGTATTGTGAGTTCACCCTTTACTGTTATGCATAAACCAAAAACTGTTGTAACATAACATAAAGCTAAAACAAATAAATAACAATCATACATGATTCACTCCATAACACATATATTTTGGTTACGCAGAAACTCTTGGTTAGAGAGAAAAACTGCGGCGGGGATGGCACCCACAACTTCACTACTACAATAATAAAGAGTGCTCGGTTAGAGCTACATGTTTAGCTATTTCTGATAGCTTACCCTATTAGGAGTATCAAGATCGTTAGATCTACCTTACTAAAGGATTTTACAACACTTATTCTAAATGCTACACCTGGTTAAAGGCTTTACAATTTATAGACTTTGTTAGAGTCTTTTACCCTGTTAAAGGTTTCTCTTACAACTCAAGATATTACAATAAAATCTTTACAAATATCTGCAACTTTACATCTGGAATGTTATAGCAGATTCTATGTGCTCAAAATGAGATTGCCTTGCTTATAGCATACCTCGGTAACCCATAGAATAACTCAGTAAACCCTTCTGTTTACTTCGTTCCTTGACTGTTCTCTAAAATCCTTCTCGATGACCTCTGTGTCTCTGATAGTCACAATACTCAGTGCTTTCCCATGATTTTGCTTTTCACATATGTTTTGTCTTCACACTCATACACACATACCTCTATATATCTATCTGATCCCAATCCATGCTGTATAAATAGATCTCTTATGTCGGTGATCTAGTTCATTGCTTCGATCTTACAAACATGATTTATCGAATGAATAACTATACAAAATATTTCATTGGATAGATGACCTCAAAATCATACACAATCCTTAAGTGCAATTTCCAATGTGATAACGGTTCTTTGTTCCTTAATCTTGTAACACATTTCCACACGTGTCTAGGTTCAATGAATCTGGTAACAGGTTTCACTCGGTGTATATCAACTCGATGTATCATTATTGTGACTCGGAAGACATAGAATGTTACTCGGTAGATAGCTCGGTGTATACTAGGCTCTGTGACTACTTTCTTCTATAACCGACTGCTCTATGCTTATCGACTGAATATTTCGATATTAGTAACCGACTAAAGTATATAGAATGACTTTGGACATAAAACTAATGGCAACTTAGTAAGTAGTAACAATCTCCCCTTTTGACATTAGTTGAGATGTTTGACAAAACTACTTTCAAAGTCATAACTCAAAAATCTATATACTTACAAAGTTTGACTAAACTAACAGTATATACATTTGTCGATAAAATAGTATATTCAGATATACTCCCCTTAACAATATACTATACAAAAACTCTGATTGCATGCTCGGTGATCAATGTTTTGTATTTACTGCTTGGTTCACTGCTCGATGATCTCTGGTCAGTTTTGTGCATCTGGATACTCTGTCCTGCTCGGTGTACTCCCCCTGTATACTACACTCCCCCTTTGATACTTTGATGCTATACTCCCCCTTTTTGACAAACATCAAAATTTAGTTACCATTCGGTGGTGGCAACTGGTCAAAAATGGATTTATACTTTGTCTTGGCATCGATGAGAGCAGCAGAGAGGGCATCCTTGATACTGTCCATGAGTGAATTCTGAGATGTAATGTCAGCTAACAGTGAAATTAGTCCATCTAAGGTGCTTCCCTCTTGCTGAGTGGATAGGGAGGTATCCTTGTTGATCCGATCTTGGACGGATGAAAGATGAGGAATGAATAATGTTTGAAGAGTCATTATATCCATCCTGATCTTGTGCTCTTCATTCCTGAGTTCCAATTGTTGAGCCATGACCTTTTGTAACTTTGTATAAAAATGTTGAATAGAATTTGGCTCAGTGGTCAACTTATTTGAGAGATCGGTGAGCTCTTTCTCAATCACTTCTATTTTGTTTTTGATATCTTTAATGAATAAGGAGAATGTACAGAGTTTCTGAAATAAATAAAGAATGTTCTTGAGTTGAGGGGACAACTCAGCAATAAATTTGACAAGTTTTACTTTGCCAATAGCAATAGCTTTCTGTACCTCTTCAATCATTTTAGCAGTGAGCTCTTTGTCCTTTAATTTGCTCAAATATTCAGATGCATCTACTCCAGATGTCTCAATTTTAGTTAGGAGTTCATCCAGTTGAATATGGATGGCTGCATCTGTTGTCACTGTAGCTTTAGGTGGCATATTTGTTAATAGTACTTTCACCTTCTAAAGTACTTTGTTTTTCTTTTGAATAGCCATTTGTTTTTCCTGTTCTGCTTTGGCTTTGCACAGTTCACCAAATTCAATGAGTGCTTGCCCTTTTAATTTAGAAATGTCAACATTTGGCAACACTATTGGTTTTGACAAATCTAATTTGGAACTATGCTTTTTCATCTTCTTTTCTTTAACTTTGACCGGTTGAACTAACACAATGGCTTGTGAGGCTTGTTGAACTTTGGTAGGTTTCTCGGTAGAGGCAACACTCTTGTCAATTTCTTGAACCTTTGATGTAGCCTTTGTTGTGTCCTTCGGTGCTTCTGTGATTGGGTTCTTAGTTGTAACATTTTCAGTGCTAGAAGGGGCTTGAGAGGTCTGTTCTCTGGTGGCCTAAGAATTAGTTTCTCCTTTTGTAGACTTGTGACCTTTTGTTCCTTGTTTAGTATCCTGAGGGGCCTCAATTGAAATAGGTTGAGTGACCGGAGGATAGGGCTGAACTTGCTCCAAAACTGACTCACTGGATACCAGTTTGGCATATGCATTCCCTTCTATCATTTCATGTTCTTGTGCCTTGGTGTCCATGATATCCTCATCAATTTGTATAGTGTCAGCAGGGTCTTGCTCAGTGACATCAACTATTTCAACTTCAGCTTCTTCACCAGCATTCTTGATTCGAAAGATTTCCTGCCATTTTTCTTTGGTCTCATTTTCTACATCCAAGTAAAGGCCATTCATCAATTTCAAGGCTCTTTGCTTGACTAGGAAGTTTGAGTGGTAGTTTTTCAGATGTTCACTTATTTCATCTACCGACATGTCTGGAAAGAGATGTACCAGACTTCTTTCTCTCATCTTCATTTTCGAGTCCATGGCATATTTCCACCTGTTATCAATATGCAAATATAATTCATTTGGAAGAGATTTGGATACTTCCAATGGGACCAATCAGAATTTCAAAAGTGTGCAGATGACAGCTTCTTCTATTTGTCTCTTTTCTGCATCAGATCTGGATTCATACTTAACATATCTAAATGCTCCAAATCCACCATATTGCTTTATATTAGTACAAAAATTGTCAACACTATGTACATCTACCTTTTTACTCTTGACCATCTGAAATTTGTTTGCATCTTCAGATTCAGTGTCACTGGACTCTTTAGTCAAAATGAATTTCCAAGTAGATTTCTTGTAAGTTTTTGTTACCTTGGGTGTGGCAACATTCTTTGGTTTCTTACTTGGTGACACTGCAGATGATCTTGTGTTTGGGCACTTTACTGAAGGAGTCGGTGATACATTTGATGTATCCTGTTTCTTTCTTTTCAAAACTTTCCCTTTAGGCAATTCGGTGCTCAATGTAATAGCTGCCTCTTGAGCTTCAGATTCCTCCTCTCTGATGAATATAGTGCCCTTGGCAGGTGTGGAGGAAGAACCTTCACCAAATTTCTTCGTTAATGCCTTGATCATTTTTGTTGCTTTCCTTATAGCCTTGGGCACTACAATGCTCATCTTAACTTTCTCTTTCACTTCTTCATATGTACCGTATCTCAGCTTGGTAGCATGCCTTGGTAATGTAAGAAAAGCATCTATCTATTGTTGTGTGATGTCAAAGTCAATCTCATAACCCATAGGTGGCAAAGATTGAGTTTTCGGTTCCACAATATTAACATAGCAGTAGTCGGTGTCTACTTCAAAGCATATGTCATCCTTGTATTTCTCCACTAACTGGGGTGGAATTCTATACCTGTTATGCATCTTTTCTTGAAACTTGCTGAAATAACCATCCATAATATCATTAAAGTTATCACCTAGTCATTTGATGAAGTCATTGATTTGATGGGTGATTGGTCGGTGTAGCTCCCAAACTACATTACCGACTGATGGAAAGAATTTCTCAAAATAGAAAAACATGCATACTAACAGTGATCCAAACTTCAGTGTGTTAGTCAAGTTGTTCTTCTTCGACTTCCTTATGGTGTTTAGATTCTCAAACAGGTTTTTCAACAATACTTCACAAAGATCAATTTTCATTCCTTTCTTCACAATTTTATATGTTAAATCGACTGTTGCACAAGGTACACTATTTTCCCTTGCCGATTGGAAGAAACAATAACCCATTACTCTAATGGCAAACTTTAGCTCTGCATTTGTCACATTGTTCAATTTTATTCCTCTGCAATTTGATTCAACTCCGGTTAGAGTGATCAATTCCTTCTGTGATATCATTTTCTGAGCTCGGGCATGATCAAAAATAGAGTAACCGGTGATCAAATGAATGATTTCCTTGGTGATTTTGAATGGTTGCTCCATTAACCACATAAAATCATCATGAACTCTGCTCAGAACAAACTTGACCCATTAGGGTTTGAAGACACGGGGATAGGTTAGGGTTTCGGTCAATCCCTTGATTTTGATGTGTTCATACTTGCTATCCAATTTCCCATCGGTACACAATTCATCATATGTGTCCTTGATTTCAACATGACCTAGTTCCTCAACACGACACTTAGTGAAGAATCTGACATCCTCAACTAGTAAAACCCTATCCAGAATGAGTGACAATGCAGTTTTATCATGTGGTTCAGATGCTACTTTGGGAGTTAGAGAGTATTTCAGTGAGGGCTTTTCAATGTTCTCAACAACAACAGGCTTCTGGATCTTAGGTGCCATTGCAAATTTTGGATAATCTCTTAAAAAAAGATTCTTAGGGTTTGAAGACTTTAAAACGCCAAACAGATATAAAATAGATAATCACAATTGATATTTCCCGGTAGCTAGCTCTAGGAAATGCTTGAGATCGATGTGTAAATACCTTGAAATTCGCTCAGGAGGTGGTTTGATTGCCTTTGAATCGCTTTGCTCTGCTTTCTTGAAAACTTGGTAAGTGTAAAATGATTGGGCAAAGTTCTTTAAGTACACAATATACCTTATCGGGCTTCATGCAGTTAGGTCAAAAGACATTAAATGCACTCGGTACCACTTCCTTTTTATGCTTTTACCGAGTAGCCAAACTTCCTATATTTACCGACTAGACAGGCTTCCAAAAGACTTGATAGAATTTCAAATTTCCTAATGCATCTTTAGCTATGCAGATTTTGAATTAAATGCATGATAAAATAGGAACTGTTAAGATTTAACCTTTGAGAGAATGCAGTCCCTTCGTACCTTTACCGATTAATTTGGAATAGGTGCACCTAACTCAGTGGGTAAGGTGCTTTCTTCATTTGACACAATTTCCTTCTTTTTCCAAATCATCTGTAATTTGCCTTTTATTTCTTTAGTGTCTCCTCTAGGTTGATCTCTGCAATCTCTAGCCAAGTGTCCAACTTTGTGACAATGAAAACATGCCATACCAGGATTTCTCCATGATCTTCGGTTGTTCATTCCAAACCTTATAAAGCAGTTGGCACTTATATGTCCATATCTTCCACAACATTCACACCATATCCTTGTATTGTAATCCCATGGTACTGCAGAATACTGTCGGTAAGGATCTGTGTGAGTTCGGTAACCTCTAGCATTTGCTCGGTGTGCAGACCACATATAGTTCTTTTGCTTAAACCAACACTTCTCGGTACTATGTCCATATCTATTGCAGTTTTTATAAAACCCTTTGAATTTTGCCTTCTGATAATTGTTAACAGACTTTGTCCTACATTGGTTAGATGTGTGACCATATTTATTGCAATTGTTACAATAACCATTATACTTAGAGACATTCGGTTGCTTACCTTTTCTGATTTGGCACATATTAGTAGTATGTCCTTGTTTTCCACAGTAGTTGCAAATAGGCTTCTTTCCTTTAATGTTCTTCTTGTTTCCAGCTTGCTTTGATGATTCTCCTCTCTCGGTAGTGTGAATTCCCTTCTTGGTAGAGTCTTTTCCTTTGTAACCGAGTCCTGCATCTTTGTTGGGTCTTCTTGTATTCAGTTGCTCATCCAACATCTTTGATGCTTCATAACTCTTCTTCAGTGTTTCTTTGGATTTCTTCACTGTCTCAAGTTCATAGATCAACTTTGATACTTCAAGTTTCAATGCTTGATTCTCATTAGCCTTCAGATTTGCTTCATGATGTGCATAACCCAATTGATCTGATAGATTACATTGTATTCCAGTCATCCTAGTGATTTCATCATTCTTTTCAGATACTAATGCTTCAAGCTGTTGTTTTTCTCTTTCTAGATCTCTTACTTTATCCTCAGCTGTCCTCAATGCATCAAGATTTTCAGTCATCTGTGTGCTGAAATGTTCATGTCCTCTTTTCATTGCTTTTAGCTGATCAGTTAGTGCTTCGTTCTTTTCTTTCATTCTCCAATCATCTCTTCAGTCTCTTCAGATATACTATTCTCAGATGATGTCTCAATCTGTTCCACCAGTTCTTGAGAGTCCTGCAAATCATCAGACAATCTTCTTCTAACTTTCAATGATTTTTGCATTTGTCTTTGCATGTCTGCAATCACTTGATTCGCATGATCCAACTCTTGTTGCAAATACACAATTCTCTGAGATTGTTTATAGCCTTCCATTGATAAGATCTTTTTCTTTAGGTTGTTAAACCCTTTTCCAAGATTGAACCTTTGATACCAATTGTTAGGCCCAATATGGAAAGCTAATGTACTGAGAGGGGAGGGGTGAATCAGTACTTCAAATCCTTTCTTTAACAATAACTTTACTATTATGCATAAACCAAAAACTGTTGTAACATAACATAAAGCTAAAACAAATAAATAACAATCATACATGATTCACTCCATAACACATATATTTTGGTTACGCAGAAACTCTTGGTTAGAAAGAAAAACTGTGGTGAGGATGGCACCCACAACTTCACTACTACAATAATAAAGAGTGCTCGGTTAGAGATACATGTTTAGCTATTTCTGATAGCTTACCTTGTTAGGAGTATCAAGATCATTAGATCTACCTTGCTAAAGGATTTTACAACACTTATTCTAAATGTTGCACCTAGTTAAAGGCTTTACAATTTATAGACTTTGTTAGAGTCTTTTACCCTATTAAATGTTTCTCTTACAACTCAAGATATTACAATAAAATCTTTACAAATATCTACAACTGTACATCTGGAATGTTATAGCAGATTCTATGTGCTCAAAATGAGATTGCCTTGCTTATAGCATACCTCGGTAACCCATAGAATAACTCGGTAAACCCTTCTGTTTACTCTGTTCCTTGACTGTTCTCTAAAATCCTACTCGGTGACCTCTGTGTCTCTGACAGTCACAATACTCAGTGCTTTCCCATGATTTTTCTTTTCACATATGTTTTGTCTTCACACTCATACACACATACCTCTATATATCTATCTGATCCCAGTTCATGCTGTATAAATAGATCTCTTATGTCGGTGATCTGGTTCATTGCTTCGATCTTACAAACATGATTTATCGAATGAATAACTATACAAAATATTTCATTGGATAGATGACCTCAAAATCATACACAATCCTTAAGTGCAATTTCCAATGTGATAACAGTTCTTTGTTCCTCAATCTTGTAACACATTTCCACACATGTGTCTAGGTTCAATGAATCTGGTAACATGTTTCACTCGATGTATATCAACTCAGTGTATCATTATTGCGACTCGGTAGACATAGAATGTTACTTGGTAGACAGCTTAGTGTATATTGGGCTTTGTGACTACTTTCTTCTATAACTGACTGCTCTGTGCTTACCGATTGAATATTTCAGTAGTAGTAACTAACTAAAGTATATAGAATGAATTTGGACATAAAACTAATGGCAACTTAGTAAGTAGTAACACTATTAGCAGTAGTGAGAGACTCTGGGACAGTACTTCAGAAACTGATTCTAATGAATATGAGTGGGGTAGCTATTCAAATATTACTAAGGATGTCGAGGAAGGTAATATCCATTCACACACACCCCTTTCTCAGTAGGGACAAGGCATAGAGTATCGATCACTCGAATTCAGACCATGACATATCTATGAGGCTAAGGAGAATGAGCAGCAGCAATACGAACAAGTCTACATCAAAGATGATACCATTGAAGACCTTGACGATATCATTAACCTAACCAACATCCCAAATAGGTATAACACTACCTCTATCATGACACTTACCACAGTCAATCTCAACCTACCAAATGACTCTCTCCCGCTCGTATTTCCCGATCTCATAGACTGGGAAGAACCTGAACACCATGATATACCTATTTTTCCAGATTATGAATCCATTGTCTAGTATCTATGTACAGCCAATCCAAAAACATGCTCTACCAGTAAACAAAATAATGATATCTGCAATCAGGGGAGTTCCAAGTCTCTCAGTCGCAAAAATGATAGAAACCAAGGGTCTAATACTGAAAAAATAGTCATTGGTAGTATTAGATCACAAAAAAGTAAAAATAAAGGATGCATTTGCAAGTGAAAACCTTTTTAAGGAACCTAAAGATGGGAGACTTGACACTCTTCCTCAACACTATCAAGAGAGGTCACCCATATTGATTGAGCCCACTCAATCAGTAAACATCAGTACAGAAACAATAGTCAAAGCCATACACCTAGCAGAAACACTGACAGAAGAAGAGCAGCCAGACTTTATCAAATTCTTTAAAGAAAAGCAAATCAATTTTGCTTGGTCCTATGCAAATATGCCTGGAATAGATCCAAACCTGATCTTGCATCATTTGTCCATCGCTCCAGGAGCTAAGCTGGTCAAACAAAATTAAAGAAATATGAACCCACATGTGGCATTGTTGGTCAAAGTTGAACTAAAGAAGTTATTAGATGTTGGATTCATTCAACCTATAGACTATGCTGAATAGATTTAAAACATTGTACCAATTTCAAAACCTGATGGAAGCATCAGAATATGCACAAACTTTAGATATGTCAATAGAGCCTATCCAAAGGATGACTTTCCTTTGCCCAGCATCGACATAATTGTGGATCTAATAGTGGGCCATGCAATGTTATCAAAGGACATACAGTGTCGGGCTATCAAAGGACAGGTAATTGTAGATCAATTGGCTGAAACACTACTACCAGATGAACAACCAATGTAGGTGGAATTTTTGGATATGGATGTCCTTACTATCACACCCAAATAATGGACCCTATACTTTGATGGTTCCTACAACAAACATGGATCGGGTGTTGGCATCTTGTTCGTCACTCTAGAAGGGCACACCATTCCATGATCTTATAGACTGATGTTTCCATTCACCAACAACATCGCTGAATATGAAGCCTTGGTCATGGGAATCAAAATGGTTGTGGAATGGAGAATCACGGAATTGAGAGTCTATGGGGATTCTCAACTAGTCATCAATCAAATCAATGATAATATCAGACAAAGGACGATAAACTAATTCCCTATAAGAGAATAGTGGATGATTTCAAACAATACTTTGTACACATCACCTTCGAGAAAATACCAAGGTTGGACAACAGAGCGGCCAATGCAATGGCCACTATCGCTTCACTGCTACAAATTCCAGAGAAACAAAGTCATTATGATTTCCTAGTAGAGCAACTGTTTTCCCCAGCTTATTATAATTTCGCATCCCAAGTCATCTATGCCTTAACCTTGTTCAAAATCCCCTCTATATGGGACAATCTATGAATATCTTAAGAACAATACCCTACCACTTGAACTATCTCATAACCAAAAATGTAGCTTTATCTAGTAAGCCACCCGTTATACCTTAACTGATGACACACTTTATCGTCGAGGTCTAGAGGGTACTCTTCTTCGTTTCCTTGATCATAGTGAATTTGACTATGCCTTACACGAGCTTCACGAAGGTATCTGTGGCACACATTCAAGTGGTCCTACTCTTGCCAAGAAACTTTTGAGAATGGGATAATACTGGTGGATAATGGAGAAAGACTCGTATCAATTTGCAAAGAAGTGTCCTAAGTGCCAAATTCATGGCAATCTTATCCATGCACCAGCACAGGAGCTGCAGCCATTTACAACATCTTGTCCTTTCTGTCAATGGGGACCTGATTTAGTAGGGAAAATCCATCTTTCCTCTTCAAATGGACACAAGTTCATTATCATTGCAACAAAGTATTTCACAAAGTGGATTGAAGCAGTCCCGATGACCACAGTAACTAGAAAACAGATTGCCTCATTTATTCTCACTTATCTAATTTGCAAATATGACATTCCCAGTTCCATTATCACATATAATGGGTGTCCTTTCAAAAATTAGAACGTACGAGAGCTATGTGAAAGATTCAAAATCCAACATCTCTACTCTACACCTTACTACCCATAGGGGAATAGTCAAGGAGAAGCATCAAATAAAACAATCTTGAAAATCCTCAAGAAAACAGTAAATGATGTAGGTAAGGATTGGCATGTACAACTCAATCCAGTACTTTGGGCATACAAGACTAGCATTCGGACACCTACAGGGGCTACGCCATATTCATTGGTATACAGATCAGTAGCAATTCTACCTCTTGAGGTAGAAATTCCATCTCTCATAGTATCTTTGAAAGGCCTCATACCAGATGAGGAATATTGCGTAAACAGGTTGCATGAACTCAAGCTTCTGGATGAAAAATGACAACATGCCTATGATCATCTCAAAGCATACTAGTAGCAAATGTGCAAGAGCTACAATCATAGAGTCTTTCCTAGGGCTTTCAAAGTCGGTGATCTTGTATTAAAAGAAAATCCCATAAATCAACAGGATCGAGAAAAGAAAGCGAAGTTTGAACCTAATTGGTTGGGTCCCTTTGTCATCATATCAACCTATGGATTAGGTGCCTATCAATTAACAACCTCAGAAAGGGATGTGCTCAATGAACCAACCAACAACATCCATATGAAGAAGTTTTACACTCAAGTCATCCAATGCACGAAAAAAACAAAAAAAATTGAAAAAAATAAATAAAAATAAAATAAAAAACAAAACAAAAAAGTGCAATAAAACAAGTAGTGAAAACCTGGCAACAGGTGCTATTTGCGAGTGATCAACTCCTCTATCTATCAATACTCATACCTTTTACATCCATCCAAGTATCAGCTAATGACCATCGCCAAACACTTATTCACGTAGCATTATCCCGGACATACTTAGTGTAGTCACTGTCCTTGATTATCTACATCAGTTATCCAAATCATATCCCACCATGGCTTGGTAATCAACATATATATCCACATCGATAGATATCTGTAACTAGGGGAAACATTCCTCTCACTCCAAGCATTCCAAAAACAAATAGCAAGGATCATAGTGCGCTAAAGAAACAATGTCAACAACTTCTCATCTAGCTAAAAAACAAGACCATTATCCAACTACAACTTTAACACACACATGATGAATGATTTTCTGAATTATAATTTGTTTACATCTAGCATGAAGTTGTGAATATTTTGTATTTTTGAATCATTGGATCTCCTGAGCTACTCAAGGATGCATCAAGCTAAAGAAAGCAACAAAGGAATCTGATATATTTTTTTGGTTTTCTATCTGTGAGGCGATCATTCGTACGGTGCAAATATTGTCTCAAGACATGATTGAAAACATATCATTGAAGACATTGTTCTACTTTGTGCATACAAATGGTTAAATCTTGTCTTTTTTAAGCAAGCAACACTCAGGTCATCTTGGTTCAATTATACCTTGAAGCTTGTGTCATCTTGCAATATCAAAATCCATGTAATTTTCACTCAGGTCATTATGGTTCAATTATACCATTATGCTTGTCTAAACTTCCAACATATCAAAATCTCAATGATGACAAACAAAAACAGAGCAAAAACAAGTGACTCAACAGGAATGACAATGCAAGAATTAAAGTGAGCATTTAGTTGCATATCATTCTTAAACTTGCATTTAGTTGCATAGCATTCTTAAACTTCCATTTAGCTACATATCATTTTACATCTCACATCATTATCATTATCATAGATCTCATCTTCAAGATACATCTCACATCATTATCATACATCTCATTTTCAAGATACATCTCACATCATTATCATTATCATACATCTCATAAATCACGGTGATCAATACAATACATCATCACATTCTCATCATAAATCATACATCATCAAAATCAAGAGCATTATTATCTAAGCATCATATCATCATCATAGAATCATCATATCAATGCATCTCATCAATCATCATCAATAACACATGTGGATCAGAGCGAATCAGTGCCATATATATCTCAAAAATGGTCGAAATGTACAAGGATATCATGTCTGTCACAATACAACAAAAATGATCAAAATACAACAAAGACAAGTCTCTCAGGTATGATTATCTCCTAAGGCTAACGGTCTCGCAGCAGATGTCCCAGGCCCTGGATCTCCACTAGGTGGATCATGTCGGCCAGGCCCTGTAACACCTCTACTCTTTATCCTCGTATGGTTGTGAACAGATCGACTGGCTACATAGCTAGGAGCTCTGCGATCTCTAGGGACCAGCTTCTCATATAGACACCTATAGTACTCGGGCTCCTTGTCCATATACCATATCTCCCTCAGTGTGTCTCGCATCAGGGAACCACCTGTTTCTATCTAAAATCTCTCAGCAAGATCCTCTACCTAGCCCTGACACTCTCTCTCTGTATCTCACTTTGCCATAATCTGTGTAATCTGGCACTGTTGTGCTAGCACCTATGCCTATAACTCTTGCACTATCACCTGTAGGGATCTAATCTGTGAATCTTGATGATGGGTGGCTACCCTAATTTGAATGGGTACTTGTGTCATGGTCCCACCCATACATGTCCCTTTCTGAGCCGTCAGTGGAGGTAGAACATCAGATCTCCTCCTCTGGGTGGGTCACCTATCATCCTCTATACCACCCATCGCTGCTAGCACTGCACCTACCCTACCAACCCCACCAGCACCAAGAGCGAGACCTCCTCTTCCACCACCTCCTCTATCTCCTCCTCTCCCTCCACCTCCTCCTCTCCCTCCATCTCCTCCTCCTCCTCCTCCCCCACCACCCCTCTATCTCCTCATCTTCCTCCATCTCCTCCTCCTCCTCTCCCTCCATCTCCTCCTCCTCCACCACCACCTCCTCTATCTCCTCCTCTCCCTCCACCTCCTCCTCTCCCTCCATCTCCTCCTCCTTTCCCTCTATCTCCTCTTCTATCTCCCCCACCATCTCCCCCTTGTCCTCTATCTCTCCCTCTATCTCCTCCTCTTTCACCACCACCACCTGCTCCTCCATCACCTCCACCTCCATCTCCTACCTTCTCTCCCTCCTCATCTCTCTGCCTTACTCCCCTCATCTCTCTGGATTCTCATCCTCATAATCTTCAAAGGCGGGTAGCATCTCTGCTAGATCAAATATTTGTGCCACTGCATGTGCCACGAAGTACGCTGCAAACTCCTCTGTCATCCTAGCATCAACAAACCTAGCTCCATAATCCCAGATATGGCCTACCAATGTCATATACTCCTCTAACACCACTACACTATCCACTGTGGGTCCCCACTCTGGCATATCTTGTCTCCGGCAAGCGTACAGACAGGCTCCCTATGGCATACCCTATTGTCTACCATACTGTTGTTACACATGGTTGTGCAAGAATCACTCAAAGATAAAGGGCATCTGCCCGATCAGTTATCTTGACATATAAACATAGGGCATCTCTAGCCCATCCTCAACCCACACCTCACAATCCATATACGGTCTCCAAATGACCATATCGATATCATCCAACGCTCTCTATCAGTGCTCTAGTTTTCCCAGCTTACGCTGGACAACTATACCTATATAGCCATAAGCATATGCTTGACCAACTATCCTATCCCTATCTGCAAGTGGTCTCACCACAAGAATGTGCTCCTAGGCCCACACCTCTAGTAATCTCACCCCCACGGATAAACTGTTGTATCCTAGATACACCACCTGGTGAAGCTCTCTGTAAAGGTGGGATAACATACAAGACCTGCATGCGAACCTACACCCCTATGTCACCATATCCTCTAACACCAATCCCCATCCCATAGCTAGTCCCTTTGACCTAGGGTCGGGACACAGAAATCCACCAATAAAACCTGCTAGTACCAAAGGCAATGAAGCATAACCAAGATCTAGAAACTCCTACCATGGGATCTCATACCCACTGATGTAATCATCCTAGAAGATACAATAGAGAGCCTTTGTCCCACCCTCCTTAGTCTGCTTGTATGAGAACAAAGCCTCCACTATAGGAATCCACATAATGTGATAACAGTCCTCTGGTGTGACTGTTATCTTGCCTGTAGCCAAGTGGAAGATGTTCATGTCACTGTGCCACCTCTTCGCCAAAGCTGTCAACAAACCCCGGTTAATGATATACCGAGGCATGTCTAGTAAGGATGATAAATTGCATCTCTCAATCACATCTCTATCAGCCTGTGATAAACACGAATCAATGACCATGGTCTCGGAAATCACTCTCACGACTGAAGTACACCAAGTTGTGCCTGCAAAACAACAAATATCCATCATTAGTTCCCACATCTATCTGATATATACAATCAAAACAAAATTAAATTGAAACAATGAAGCATCAAATCAAGGACCCATATCGAAAGCAAAATCAATCTAACCCATATCGAAAATCAAAGGACCCATATCAAAAATCACAAGACCCATATCAAAAATCAAAGGACCCATAGTGAAAATCAAAGGACCCATATCGAAAATCAAAGACCCATATCAACAATCAAAGATCCATAATGCAAGCATCATATCGAAAGAAATATCAAAGACCCATATCACAAGCATCATATCGCAAGCATCAAATCAGGAATCATATCAAAAATCAAGAATCGGAACTAATATCAGACATCGAATTCATATCGCAAGGCAAAAATCAAAGATTCAAATCAACATCAAAATCAAGATCCTCATCAAAACAATCACTCAGCTTGGCACTCCATATCGAAAGCAATTTCAACAGACTCCAAATCATCATATCAAAAATCGGACATCATCACAGCAGGCAAAACATTGGCTCAAGACCCATCTCAAAACACTCAGCAGGAACCTATCAACCCCTAAGCCCTTTACCTAATCTATTCGACCTGCAATGCATTCTTCCAAGCCTTTTTCACCCATTTTGGACCCTATGTGCTAAACCAGGGCTCCTACATGCTAATTTTCTACTTATACGCTATCTTTTTCCTCCAATGCACTATAAACTTTAACCTACGTGCTAAATTCCCCGACGCGCTAATTGGTTTCTCCACTGTGCTACCCTACATACCCTATGCACTAATTTACTAGACATGCTACTTTATCAACCCTAAGCGCTAAAACCATCTACGTGCTAACCTAAAATATTTACTTGCTACAAAAAGCTACTTGGACGCTAACCTAGCTAGGTTAACCCTACGCACTATCTTTCCTATCGTATGTGCTATAAAAAACACCCTACGCGTCAAAATGACAAATTTTAAACAAAAAAATCAAAAACGTGATCAAAACAGACAAAATCAATCAAAAACGTGGAAAGTTTTGGATCACTTACAGGCAGGCCATATGCGAGGGGCCTCTGGTATCGACTAACGCATTCAAATAGGTGTAAAGCATATGGAACCAACATCTTCGTCAAAGCTCAAGTGTCACAATCACAAGGAGACAAATGTGCAAATGATAAGAATCAAATCACTTCTTACCTTTCTATAGGGTAAAATTCAACAAGGTTAATAAGTGGGGCATGTATTTTCCTCACTTTTTCATTTTTTAACCTTATCAACATCATTTTCAGGAGATGAATCAATTAAAATGCATTCAACACATTAAAAATATTCAAAATGCAATTAATTCAAAAACGCTCATCAAATCAACAAAATTTTCAAATCCTTGATTCATCTCCCAAGGGGGCATCATCAATGTCATTCATCAAATCTGGGGCATCATATCGACATTTTGACACAAACAACATATTCGACAATTTTCTTTGAATCAACATGTGCACACACGTCACTTCAAAGAGGGTCAAAATGTAGATGTATAAATCTGACCACTTTCCTAAGGGAATATTTAATATTCATTTTAACCTCATTCCTCTATTTTAATTTTAAAAAAATTAATTAATTTCTTCACATTCATCTATTTAATTAAATGAATTACTCAATTTATTTAATTAAGTTTACCTAAGCCTTGTTTTAGCCTTTGATTAAATAAATCACTTTATTTAATTAATTCCCCTTTCTCCCTTTTTAATTAAATTTACATTTAATTAAATTGATCCTTGCAAATAAATAAATCTAATTTATTTATTTAAATCTCCCACTTTTATTTATGCAATTTGCATCTATTTGATTGAAATAAAGATTCTATTTTAATTAAAATCCTCCTCCATCCACTTGCATTTTCCTACATCTCCCACTTGCCTCCTTAAGCCCCTTCTAGATTCTTCTAATCAATTATAAATTAGCATAATCCATCTCCTAAATATTGTCACATCCCTAAGCAAAGGGGAGTCACTTCCCAAACCCTCAAAGTCTTCCAAACCATTTAAGGCTCTTACATAACCATTAATGGTTAACTCAACCTTCTTGCATGGATCGAGACTTTAGCTCTAACTCAACCCTCATCTAACCCAAGGGTCTCATCAAGCATTCATAGCTTTAACCTTAGTTATCCTATTAATCCTTGCACAAGATTTTACCTCTTGGATAAAAGCTTTATCCAATGGATAACCCTAACCTAACCTTAACCCTTACCTCCTAAAGTAACCTCTTGTTGACAATTGTCACCATTTCATTAGTGAGAATTGTAAACATGGATTGATAACTTTCAATCCTGGCCCTTGTTAAGATTATCCAATCTTGACCATCCATTGCCCTATTTTTCTTATAAATAGAGCTCTCATTCTATCATTTTCATATATCCAAGTTTCATGCATCTAACTTATAGTCATTTTACTAAACATCTTACTGCTCTTTGTTAAAAACACATTTAAACATTTAGAAGCATTTTAATGCCATAGCATATCCATGCTAGACTAGTATATATTGTTAGTATACGATTACTAATCTTTATCATAGCATCATATTCATACTAGTTTAAATCATTCTAGTTTCAATATTATACATATTGTAGGAATGCATTCATACTTATAAGCAAACATCACTCGTTCTTGGAGTTGTCATTCCTAAGTCACTTTGCTCAGTGATCTAAGAGAAAAGACATTGACTTTAGGGATCCTGTGAGATAGAGAACAATGGAACACCCCTTGGGAAGTTGAGCTATTCAATATGGCTCCTATAACTTGCACCAAGAGTCCCATTGGTGTGTAGACACTTTGGAACTTGACTTTTATGTTTATGTCCCCCAAATTCAACATTTCAAATTTCAAGAAAACTTTTAAAATTAAGAGGTTAATTATTGTCTACCCTGATTTTAAAATTAAGTGGTATTCCCTTGGCCCTAATTTTAAAATTCCAGTTTCCTTTCATTTTTGGAAATTGTGTCATCCTCTTCTTCCAACAAAGTTCAAATTGTGTAGTCATTATTTTCTTAAATTTTGTATTACTCAATTTTGTAAGCTTTGTTCTACAATTCAAAATTCAAGTTTTCCCTCTAGTGCATGAGTTTTACCACTATTAGTCCTACCTATCCTATCCCCATTAGACAAAGCATTAGAATTAAAGCTTCTCAAGGTTTAATTACCAAGGAGATGGAGCTTAATTTGGGTGAATTCTTTAATGAGGATCATGCTAATTCTTCCCATCCTAATAATGTGCCTATTCACCCCATTTATGGATCCCATGATGAAGAAGAAGCTTTAACTAAGGTTTCTTTAGATCAACTTTCTACATTGGACAATGAATTTGATAGCTTTCAACAATGGATGTCCCAAGAATACCCTAATAGTGAAGCTCTTCCATTAATTGAAGGTCTTAAGAGCATGCTTCAAAGTGATAAGAATGAAATTGATATATTGTGTGGAATTGCACATATTGTTGATTCTAATGTCATGCCTATCAAGAGTTGTGCCGAAACCCTAGGTTATTCACAAACTCCAACACAACTCAATCCTTCGATTCCTTTGACTACTCCTATGAATAGTATTCCTACTTTCACATCTAACATCATAGCTACTTTAACTCAAAATTTCATCCCTACAAACATTGGTCATGGGGGAAATCCCTCTTCTTCATTTAATCCTCCATCTTTACCTATGTCTTCCATGAGTGTTCCTATTATTCCTCAACCAATCAGTGTGACACAAGGGCCAATTCCTTCAACAACTTTATTCCTCCTTTAAGTGTCCCTTTTGCTACCCAATCATTACCCATGCCTACTTATCATAATGTCCCACAACCTTATTCTCAGTCCATGCCTTCTTTCAATAACATCACACCACCTTCTCAATCACCTATGTCTAACATCAATTCTTCTACTGAAATGACAATTAACAATCTTGCTCAAACTGTGTCTTCCTTAAAATAAAAAATTGCTTCCATGAGTCAATCCAAGTTTAGTGTACCCACCTTTGATGTTGTGAGCCCACTTTCTCTTGATATTGTTAAACTCGTGCCACATAAACATGTTGAGATCCCTCAATTGGAACTCTATAATGGAAAAAGTGATCCTCTTACACATGTCAAAACATTTCAAACCTTGTCACTGATTTTGCTTATGATCCAAGATTGCTTGCAAAACTGTTTACAAGAACACTAAGAGATAAGGCTTTACAATGGTATTTCTCTCTGCCTTCTTATTCTATCACTTCCTTTCAACAACTAGCAAATTCTTTCATCCAACAATTTCAAAACAACATTGGTCCTAAAATCACTTTGATTGATTAAATGCATTGTAAACAAGGTGTAAAAGAAAAAGTGATTGATTTCATTGGTAGATATAAGCATTAGTGTGCTCAAATTTCTTTTCATGTACCTGATAGTTATATTCAAAGAATTTTCATTTCTAATTTGCAAAAAGATATCAGGAAAAAGCTTCTATTATCAACTAGCTGTGAATCAAATGGAGAAATCCACTCCTATGGCTCCGAGTGATAAGGGGTAGAGTGTTCAACAACCATTTGTGAAGTTCAAACTAACAAAAAGCTTCATCAAGTTCAATGATCCAATCAACAACAACAATCTATTTATGCTACAAAATTTGTGCCTTCTATTTCTAATTTTTTCCAAAGAGAAAGATAGTTTACTCCTTTGAATGAATCTTTACATAGTATTATGTCTCAATTGTTGTACAGAAATATTTTCAAACTTCCTCCTATAAAACAAATTGATCCTTCCAAACTTGCATCTCCTTATTTTGATAACAATTCTTTTTGTCAATTTCATCATCAACCTAGTCATGATACTAAGAAATTTTTTGCATTGAAAATAATTTCCAAGACTTGATTGATAATAATACTATATCTGTGGTAGGTGTGAATGATAAAGGGAATAAATAAATAGATCCTCCTAATCAAAATTTTAAGATTTTCACTAATCCCTTGCCATCTCATACCGCTAATGTTATTGAGATTGTGCCTAATTCTCTCTCTTCTAAAGAAATCGCCTCTATGGCTCCAAACTTGGTTAATATGGTAGAAACACAGGATACACCTAAGGATCCTTGTATTACATTTGAACCTAGTGAGACTATTAGAGCACCTGATGGCCCTTTATACATAGTTGTGAAGGTTAAGGATATCCCTTGCCTTGGTGCCCTGATTGATCCCTCTTGCATGGTTAATGTCATAACTGAAGAGTATATTTTCACTTTACGATTGCATAAACCAATATATGATGATTCTAATGTAGTTGTGAAGTTATTTTATGGCTTCTCTTGTCCTACCATTGGCTCTATCACCCTTCCTGTCGAAGTTAATACTAAATCCATGGATGTTGACATTGTTATCATACCTTCTTCTGAGCAATTCCATGTGAAGTTGGGCTATCCTTGGCTATCTTCCATGAAGGCTATTGCTTCTCCAATCCATAAGTGTCTTAAATTTCCTCACAATGGGGAAATCATAACCGTGAACCATAGCTTATTTCATCCATCTGAAAGAAGCCCTGGTGTTCCTATTGATCTCTTTTAGCCTAAACAATTTCAATCTCTTCCATCAAGGAGCGATGCTCTTTTTCAATCTTATCAAAAATGGAAGAACGATATGATTTTATCCTTAAGTCAACCTAGATCCCCAACACTTGACATCCCTATTACTCTTCAAGATGATGTTCTTCCCCTCTTGGATAGAACTAATCTCCCTCCTAAGGAAGATCGTTCACCAACCCCTATGGATGTGACTTTACCTTCTCTTACGAAGAACAAAAATATTATTCCTAAGGTTAGACCTATACCTCCTCCTCATGATGGACCTGGTCTCCTTCCTACACCTAATATTCCTCCTTTCTACGGTGTAGTTCCACCTCCTTCCTCTTATCAAGAGAAGAGGCCTACTTCTCCTATTGTTCAACCAAAAAGACCTCAACCTAAACCTTCAACTATCAAGGAGAGAAACATTCCTACTTGTACAAATGTTCCTCCTTCTTCTCAGTCTTTCACTAAGACTTGACAGAATTGTTGTGTGAGAGAACACCGACAAAGTTGTCGTATTCGAGTTCGTGAAGCTATCCTCAAAATACTCAATCTCCTCAGACCCCAACAGTTGACATGATTCCCTTTTCTCCTACGCAAGATGTTCAACCTACATCTCTAAATCATAAGTTGCATGAAACATGTGATGGTTTTACTCCTATTCGTGTTCTTGCTCCTCTTTCTCTAAACTTTGATGAACAAATGGGTGAAAATGTTATTCATAATGGAAATACAACTCCTAATGCTTCTGATAGTGATTATGAATATGTTGACATAGACAAGCATTTATCGGATGAGTTTTCACAAACCCTAATCCAAGCTCCTACAATCGAATAAAGTGACTTACAACATGAGCATAGTCCTTGTTTGGATCTTGTGATAGATCCATCTATTGTGCTTGATATCACTCCTCTGGCATGTTGCTCACCTTCCCAAAATAGTGATCAGCAAGATCGGGAGGCGGATGTCATGCTAGATTAGCAATATTAGCATTGCAGATCTTTCTCTCTTCTTTCTTTCTCTTTTGTGACCATTATTCTATGTGTATCCCTGTTCTTCTATTGTTCCCTCAATGTCTACTTGGGGACGATGCAAAACATTGAGATCTTTTCTTGGTCTCTTTCATGTTGACTCAAAAGACATCCTCTCTTCCCTTTCTTCCAAGATAGTGTCCTTCTTTGGGGAATGACAATTATTATATGCACATACATACATGATATACATGAGTTATCTGTTGGCATTATGAATGAATTGATTATGTGTTGCATTGATGTTTTGTCATTGATGTCAACACTAGCCGATATGGATGGTTACTGGCAGACAAGTTTTGGTTACCAGTAGAAGATCTAGTGTTACTGGTAGAAGAGATTATCTGTTGGACACTTCCGACATGTTTGGATCAATGAAGTCTATTGGATTTCATGATTTATATACTCCATGAGCATTTTTTGGTCAGTTGGTATTGGCTTGGTAATTGGATGTTATCATACACTATGGTAAACCCTTACCAGCACTGGTTTAAGGCTTTACCGACAGATCTTTTATTGAGGAATCATGACAGGATGCACAATTCATGTCGGTGCAGCTTCTTTGAGGATCTCAGGATGTTGAAGATGTTTGTTGATCGTGCTTCAATTGCTTGTAGACATTGCTTTGGCGTGGTGGAACCAGAACAGGTCTGGTACCTATCTAGGTTATGGACCGGTATCATGCTAGCATGTATGCTACACGTTACCTGGATGATTTGAGATGTTTTATGGATTTGTTATTATTGTTTTGGTCTTAAGCCGACATTGCATATCATTGTAATAAGGAATTATGTAATGATATTATTATAATATCTTTAGGTGGCCGACCTAATTGGTTTAGGCCTTAAGGTTTGTATAAATAAGAAGTAGAAACTCTTTGTAAAAGTATCATGGTTATTGGAAAGGTCATGGTCAAGGAATGTAATGTGTGAATATTGTAATATCATTTAGGCAGAAGATTTTATCGACCATTGGTGATCGGATTGGATTCAGAAGAGGATTTAGTCCTCTGGCATTGAGCTTAACCAGGATTATAATCAAGCATAGGAGATGCTATTTCTAGAAGTTCACTCTATTGGATTGTTTTCCATTTATCTTGAGAAGGTTGTATCCTCTCTATAGTTAGTGAGACTCTTTTGTAATGAGCAGTACGCTCTAGGTAGTGTGCCTTCCTGCAAGTGCAGACCCCTCATTGTAACACATACTTTCTGCAAAAGTATCATCTGACTATGGGTAGGCTTCCCACCATGGTTTTTCCCTTTCTTGGTTTTTCACGCACAAATCACGGTGTTATGTGCTATGGTTGCTTTGCATTTATTATTTGGTTAATTACTAAGTTGTATTATTTACCAGTATCTGTTTCTACCGACATTTTTTTGTGCTTTACCGGTACTTGATTTGTTTAAGGTTATATTGTGGATTAAAAGTTATAATCTGTTAACAATTGATTCACCCCCCCCCTCTCAGTCATTCACCGATTATCCTAACAATTGGTATCAGAGCTTTGGTCCTCTTTTGCAGAAGCTTAACCGCATGAGGTAGATCCCATGGCAACTAACACTTCTAATCCACCAACAACTATTTTCAGAAGAGAAATCCCTAAGCTTGATGGAACAAATTATGGGATATGGAAAATTAGAATGGAGAATCATCTTAGATGTCTTGGCAAGGATATTTGGGAGATCACTAAGAAAGGATACACACCTTATGATCTGGCATCTGACAATCATGCTCCTACAGACCTGGACAAAAATATTGAAAATTATTGCAGAGCTAGAGAAGCCCTCTTGTGTGCACTTACTGATCAGAAAATTATGGGATTGACTGACAAATCATCGAATAAGGTTATACGGGACAAATTGAAAACTCTAAATGAAGGTGACCCTACTGTCAAAATTGCTAAACTTGATAGTTACTGGGTAAGGTATGAAAACTTGAAAATGGAAGAAAATGAAAGAATTGTTGTCTTTATGGAAAGAGTAAATGAGATTTTTATGGGAATTCAATGTTGTGGAGGATTTCTAAGTGAAGATGAAAAAGTTTCCAAAGTGTTGAGAGCCCTTCCACTGGCTTACAAGATGAAGGAAATTGCAATTAATGAGCTAAGAACAATGGCAAACACTTCAGTCAATAGAGACATTCTGATTGGGAAATTATCTGCTTTTGAGCTTGAAGAATTTGGATCTTCTAGAGTTGTAAAGTTGGAACCTTCTTTTCATGCATCATCATCAGCATCAACCAAAAAAAGTGATTGGAGAGCCCTATATGCAAAAGAAATAGAAGACATGAGGAAAGAAGATGAAGAGATTGAGCAACTTGAAGCCTTATTTGCTAGAAGAATACCTAAAGGTCCAACTGGAAGTAAGTATGAAGGAAAAGCACCTTTTAAATGTTTTTCATGTAATAAGATTGGTCATTTTGCATCTAGATGTCCTGAACGAAATGCAAGGTTTGAGGAAAGAGTTAAGAAAACTTTTAAGCCTAACCCAAACAAATATAGATTCAAGAAAAACAAACAATGCTACATAGTAGATGAGGAAGGAAATCTGATGACTCTGGAGATGAACTGGCAGAAGACTCTGGCAGTGGATCCGACAAAGGAAAGGAATGGGTGTTCTATGCTTTAAAGGAAGATGAACCAGAACCGGTTATCAAAAATGAAGAGAAGGCCCTGGCAGCAAAGGTTGAAGATAAGGATGAATGGGTAATTGATAGTGGATGCTCACATCATATGACTGGAGATAAAAGAAAATTTATGTCGCAGCAAGAATACAATGGTGGTCAAGTCAAATTTTGGGATGACAAGGCATGTATGATCAAAGGTAGAGGTATTATTTCTTTGGATGGAAAGCATAACACTGATAATGTCTATTGTGTAGAAGGTTCGAAGCACAATCTTTTGAGTATTGGTCAATTAGTTGATAAGGGTTTTGAACTTCAGTTTAAAGATAGAAAATGCAAGATCATTAACAAGACTGGTTTGGAGATTTCTACCAATATTCAGATAGGAAGTAACATCTTTCACCTGAACACTGGTAATAAGACATGTTTTATTGCTCAGATTGATGAGAGTTGGCTATGGCATAAGAGGTTGTGTCATGTTAATTTTGATTGTATTGTTAAGATCAGTTCAACTAAGGCAGTTAGAGATATACCTAAGATTATGAAGCCTCATAATCCGGTATGTAAGGAATATCAATTGGGTAAGCAAGTCAGAAGTTCTTTTAAGAGCATACATGATAAATCTAATGATGTACTTGATTTGATTCATACTGACTTATGTGGTCTAGAAAGGACTAGAAGCTTTCAAGGTGACAGGTATTTCATGCTGATTATTGATGACTATTCTAGAATGATGTGGCTGACTTTTCTAAGGGAGAAGTCTGAAGCTTTTGAGAAATTCAAGATCTTTAAAGTGAAGGTTGAAATAGAAAATGGATTGAAAATTAAATGTCTAAGATCAGATCATGGCAGTGAGTTCACTTCTCATGAATTTAACAACTATTGTGAGACAAATGGAATCCAGAGACAGCTATCTGCACCCAGGACTCCTCAGCAAAATGGATTAGTTGAAAGGAAGAACATAATTATTTTTGATGCAACTAGATCTATGATGATGGAAGCCAAATTGCCTCATATCTTTTGGAGAGAAGCAGTGAGTACAACAATCTATACATTCAACAGAGTTCACATTAAAGGTGAAACCGGTAAGACCCCTTATGAACTATGGTTTGGACATACACCTACTATTAAGTATTTCAGAAGTTTTGAAAGTAAATGTTATATCAAAAGAGATGATTCAATTGGAAAGTTTGATCCTAGATGTGATGAAGGAATATATCTTGGTTATTCAATTCAAAGCAAAGCATATAGATGTTATAACAAAAGATTGCACAAAATTGTGGAAAGTGCTAATGTCAAAGTGGATGAATAGTACAGAAATCATTCTATATCATATTATAGGAATCCGGCAGTGGAAATGATCATAACAGAACCAACAATGCCTCAACCGGTATAGGAAGCTGAAATAGTTATACTGGCACAGTTAGAAAATTCAACTGTGACTGATGATTAGAGTGGTGAACCTGAAGTTCAAAAGACTCCAAGGTATGTAACATTAAATCATTCTGAAGATCAAATATTTGGAGATAGAAACAAGGGAGTAATAAAAAGAAGAAAACTAGCAAATGAAGAGGTATGTCTTATTTCTCAAATTGAACCAGAAACCGTTATTGAAGCTTGTAAGGATAAACATTGCTTAAAGGCTATGGAAAATGAATTAGATCAAATAGAGAAGAATGAAACTTGGTCTTTAGTTCCCCGACCCAAAAATAAGAATGTTATTGGAACTAAATGGGTTTTCAGGAATAAACTAAATGAGGATGGTCAAGTTGTAAGGAACAAGGCTAGATTGGTTTGTAAAGGATATTCTCAAATGGAAGGAATTGATTATGGTGAGACATTTGCACCTGTAGCTAGAATTGAAGCTGTTAGACTATTTCTTGCCTATGCAACTTATAAGAACTATAAGGTTTATCAAATGGGTGTCAAATGTGCTTTTTTGAATGGTGAGCTTGAGGAAGAAGTTTACATTGAGAAATCTGATGGATTTTCACTAACAAATGACAAAGACATGGTTTACAGATTGAAGAAAGCTTTATATGGTTTAAAACAGGCTCCTAGAGCTTGGTATGCAAGGTTGGATAAATATCTTTTGAAGCTTGGTTTTACTAAAAGAAGTACTGATAGTAATCTATATTATAAGATCACTAATAATGATATTCTGATTATTGAAGTTTTTGTTGATGATATCATTTTTGGAGGAGAAGATAAACTGTGCATGGAATTTGCTAACAACATGAAAAATGAATTTGAAATGTCCATGATTGGTGAGATGAAATTTTTCTTAGGTTTGCAGACTACTCAAACTAACAAAGTCATTTTTATCTGTCAAACTAAGTATCTGAGGGAATTGTTGAAAATGTTTGGTATGAAGAATTCCAAACTAGTAAGTACTCCTATGGCTACAAGTGAGAAATTATCTATCAAGGATACTTCTTTATCGATAAATTCGACAAGGTATAAATATATGATTGGTGGTCTCTTATATCTAACTCAGACAAGACCTGATATTATGAATGCAATAAGTATTGTTTCAAGATATCAAAGTAATCCTAAAGAAAATCATGAATGTGCCGTAAAGAGGATATTCGAGTATTTGCAAGGAACAACAAAATATGGTTTATGGTATTCCAAAAATGATGATTTCACTTTATGTGTATATACTGACTCAGATTGGGTAGGTGAAACTAATGACATGAAGAGCACTTCTGGTGGAGCTTTCTTTCTTGGAAAGAAATTGGTTTCATGGATAAGCAAAACATAGTCATGCATTTCTTTATCTACTGCAGAAGCTGAGTATGTTGCAGTAAAAAGTAATTGCACTCAAGTTTTGTGGATGAAGCAAATGTTGAAGGATATCAGGGTAAATTGTAGTGAACTAATAGTTATCTACTGTGATAACTCTGTAGCTATTGGCATGTCTGAGAATACGGTATTTCACTCTAAGACTAAGCATATTTCAATAAAGTATAACTTTCCGAAGGATAAGGTAGAAGCAAAAGAAGTCAAATTGGTTTATGTGAACACTAAAGAATAGATTGTAGACATATTCACTAAACCATTGTCTAAAGAATCATTCGAGTATTTAAGAGACATGTTAGGGGTTTTTGCCCCTCCGACAGAGAATTGATTGATGAAGTTTTTCATTAGTCCGACATGTATTATCAGAAACATTATTCCGACACTAATGATTGGTGCTACTACTCATGGAGAGTAGTCAGCTTCAAAATTCAGAGGTTTATATCATTGATTTGATATTTTGTCAGGTTTCTGGCATTGATATCAAAGGGGGAGAGATAGTAATGTAAAAAATCATTCTGAACTTTACAGATATATTATTCACAGGGGGAGAGCTATTAATTTATTGGTTGTCTTCCACAGGGGGAGACTTGTTTGGCATCTCTTGGTACTTAGATGTTTTTCACATCTAGTGTTGCCATCAATGCCAAAGGGGGAGCTTGTTGGCACTATGAATGAATTGATTATGTGTTGCATTGATGTTTTATCATTGATGTCAACACTAGCTGATATGGATGGTTATCGGCAAACAAGTTTTGGTTACCGGTAGAAGATCTAGTGTTACCAGCAGAAGAGATTATTTGTTGGACACTTCCGACATGTTTGGATCAGTGAAGTATATTGGATTTCATGAGTTATATGATCCATGAGAATGTTTTGGTCAGTTGGTATTGTCTTGGTAATTGGATATTATCATACACTCTAGTAAGCCCTTACCAGCACTGGTTTAAGGCTTTACAAGTAGAGCTTTCATTGAGGAATCATGACAGAATGCACAATTGGTGTTGGTGCAGCTTCTTCAAGGATCTCAGGATGCTGAAGATGTTCGTTGATCGTGCTTCAATTTCTTGAAGACATTGCTTTGGCATGGTGGACCTAGAATAGGTCTGGTACCTATCTAGGTTATGGACCAGTATCATACTAGCATGTATTCTACATGTTATCTAGATGATTTGAGATATTTTATGGATTTTTTATTATTGTTTTGGTCTTAAGCCGACATTGCATATCATTATAATAAGGGATTATGTAATGATATTATTATAATATCTTTAGTTGGTTGATCTAATTGGTTTAGGCCTTAAGGTTTGTATAAATAAGAGGTAGAAACTCTTTGTAAAAGTATCATGGTTATTGGAAATGTCATGGTCAAGGAATGTAATGTGCTAATATTGTAATATCATTCAGGAAGAGGAGTTGATCGATCATTGGTGATCGGATTGGATTCAGAAGAGGATTTAGTCCTCTGGCATTGAGCTTAACCGGGCTTGTAATCAGGCATAGTAGATGCTATTTCCAGTAGTTCACTCTATTGGATTATTGTCCATTTATCATGAGAAGGTTGTAGCCTCTTTGTAGTTAGTGATACTCTTTTGTAATGAGCAGTACGATCTAGGCAGTGTGCCTTCCTGCAAGTGCAAGCCCCTCATTGTAACACATACTTTCTGCAGAAGTATCATTTGACTGTGGGTAGGCTTCCCACCATGGTTTTTCCCTTTTCAAGTTTTCCATTTACAAATCATGGTGTTATGTGGTATGGTTGTTTTGCATTGATTATCTAGTTAATTACTAAGTTGTATTGTTTACCAGTATCTGTTTCTACAGGCATTTGTTTATGCTTTACCGGTACTTGATTTGTTTAAGGTTATATTGTGGATTAAAAGTTATAATCTGTTAACAATTGATTCACCCCCCCCCCTCTTAGTTGTTCACCAGTTATCCTAACATTATCATATAACATACTGACCCCGAGGAAAGTGACACTACCTCATGGTTTGTGTTCATTATCCTTGGGTTTATACCTCGATTGGGGGCTAAATCCTTATGATAACGTGCTCCCTTCTTTCTCTCTTGGGTGTATCCTACCTTAAAGAAATTTCTCCCGATAAGGCACGTGCAATCAATTTAATGTGAGGGCATACACTCTGCTCATACTTTCCTTCTTGTGATACTTAGAATTACTTAGTGAACTTTGTTTTGCTTTGTAATCTTTTGTATCCTTGCTTTCATGACTCATAGTGAAGGGACCTTTGCTAATTGTAGTCATGGTTCTCCCCTTCTCGATCTTCCCTTTTACTTTGTCAATCGAAGTCGTAAGATCCTAAGTCCACTCGAGGCTTGGCGCATCTTTCCTCCTTGACGTGGTAGAAGTCTTTCAATCTTGTTTCTTTGAACATTACCGACAATATTAGCGTACTCTTATACTCCCACTAAAGTGGGGTCTAAATGTAATGTCATAAAATTGTGACCCTAGCAATTTTTGACTACATTAGAGTCCTCACGCATGCAATTTTGAATCCTCTAGCTTAATCGAAGACTAAAGATTTCTCAGCTTGCAGAAATAGCTTCTTCATTGGCATCTCCATCACCCTGTCTACACTCTACCCTAGAGGAAGGGGTAGGACAGGGGCATGGCTCCACTATCCCCCCTTGGATAGGGGCATGGTGACCCTGTCCCTGCCCTATTTTGGGGTAGGTTCCTTCCTAGGGTTGTATTGTTGTTTGTGCATCAAGCAAGAAACTCCCCCGATGTCGACCTGTGACAAAAATCAGATCCACTAACATGTATTTAAGGGGCATTCATCCTCTCATTTTTATAAGTGGAATTTCAATAAGTTGGATGAGTGGGAAATTCCCAAGCGATCAATAATTCAAGAGCATTCGAGTATTCTTTTCCAACATTGAGCATTCTCAAGTCTCCCTTCAAGGCTAGGTGTTGCATTCAAGTCAAGAATTCAACCATTGAAGAGGATATTGATTTCAATATTCAATTCCACACAAGCATTACTTGCAAAACCTCCCTTGAGGTGATTTACAATTCAGTCTTTCATTTACATCTACTTGCAAGTGCTTTCTTTCATTACTTGGTTAATTCCAAAACTGGGGTTTGACCTAAAGGCAAACCCCAATCCCAACCCATTTTCCTCTCTTTTCTGTGTGTAGGTTGCAAGTGTGTAGCTGTACTTTTAGATTCGAGAGGAAAAAAAACCCTTTTTGTTTCTTGGATTTTTTCAAAGGGACATGTACATTCCCGCCACAGTCCGGGCAACTTTTCCTCAAATTCGCAGGGTGACTTCGTCTTGACATTTTATTGCCATGTCTAGGTGCACACCTTCATCCCATATTCCGATCTCAAGTTATAATCAATTATTTGTCACTTTTGCACTAAATAATTCAATCTATTCCTTTCCATTTCCAACAAGGAAGAGGGGATCAACTTAACATTCCCAATTCATTCAGAATTCAATCTACCATCTTCATGTGGAGAGATTGAATCTAGTGAATTATCATCTCCTCTTCCTAATGTAACATGGTGAAAAGTGTTTCAAGGGTAATCAATAGCGAAACTCTCATCTCTCTTTGAGGGAAAGGGTAGTTTCCTTCTTGATCTATCATTCACCATTTTCCCACCATTATAGCTATATTAAAGGCAATTAAATAAAATAACAATGGAGATAAGGAGGAGAAGCAGGAGCGGGCGCTACCCAAATTTTCAATTGGGTAAACGGGCGGCAAAATATTCTGGATCACAGTCAAGGTGTAGGAAGGACAGGTTTGCAACAGGGTTTCGAAGGTAAATATTGGCTAGGTCAAAAGTACAAAAAGAATCATCAGCAAGTTCATGAGTTGATGGGTAAGAGAAGATAACAGAAACCCGACCCTAGGATTATTTTTTACATATGTGATGGATCTCCTCGATCGGTAAATAGGGCTCATTCTAAAAATCTTGATGAAAGATTGTGGCAAAACCAGAGTTCCAGTGATCATGGCAAGAGTAGGACCATATCTAATAAGCGCACAGATAGTTTCTCGCATCTCCCATCTTTCATTTCGTGGCCAAACAATATTTCTATCAAAAACCCTAAATTTCTTTTATGCCCAAATAACATTTTTGTCCAAAAGAGGTCTTCAATGGGAGAAGATTTAAATGCAATATGAAATAATGGTGCTCCCTTCATACCAAAGAAATCTAGCAGAGCCTGGAGAAAGAAGGTTTCACAAACTGAGAATGATAGGCCCTCAGATCATTTCATAGAGAGTTGTTGATGATAGTTTTATTAAAAACAATTATAAAATTGCCTTGCAGACAAGTTACTCTCTTCTCAAATCAAATTTTTAAGGGAAACAACACTCACAGGTAAATTCTGGGACCAAAATCTTCAACTTTCTGATATTATGGAATGAGCAAAAAAAATGTGGATAGGGGTTAAGACTATTTCCTCCATAGAATTACAATCAAAATTCTTTATTATTTTATTTAATTCAAAAGATAATAGAGATGCAGTCCATAAACATAAGGGCTGGTTTTGTATGGGTTCGGGACTTTTTACTTTGCCTTGGGTTCCAAACTTCAAGCCTGATTCAAATTTGTGTCAATTCATGCCTTTCTGGATATCATTTCTAGACTTACCTTTAGAATACAGAGATCCTAATATTATTGAAATTCAAGCAAATAAGCTTGGAATTTTTATTAAACATGACTTGATCCCATTTGAGTTTACTCATTTTCCAGTCAAAGTGTACCTTCTTCTTAATCCTTCAAAGCCATTTCCTACCTCAATTTCTATTCAAATCCAGTGGGGTATTTGGGATCAGAAAATAGAAATCCAAAATGCTACCTATGTAGATCAACATCAAAAAAAAATTGGTCATTATAATACTCAATGTCAGGGCACTGATTAGCAAAGGATTTTTGTGTGTAAAGATCACACATCGTTTCTATTTCAGTTCTCTTTATATTTGAAAGAGAATAGAGGTCAATATGAGGATGAGGAATTGGGTGGTGAGCCTTCATTCCCACTTCTTAAGGTACATGATAAGTCGATTTCAAATGTTCCTTTTGAGTCATTGTTTAAGGCTATCCATCCAGACTGTTCATTTGTGTCTCCTAATCAGAAGGGCCTAAATGAAATCAATTTTAAGTTGGTTTTTAATGCCTTTTTCATGCACTTGTTAAGGATTTTCTCCCATCTATTCAAAGGAAGCACAAGTTATTAGGTTGTGATAGGATTTGGAACTTTGGAAAGTTTTTCTACTCTGGTTTTTCTTTGGATGGACCACTTTGGCTGCATAAATTATTGGGTCCTAGTTAAAATATTTTCAATATTTCACATGAAGGACTTCGATCTCACTTTAAATTGGAAAACACAGTACAAACTTTGATTTTCCAGAGTGGCCCAATTGATGTTGTTTACAAAGAGACATTATCTCCTTCCTTGCACCCTGTTAAATGCAAAAAGAAGTTAGAAGAAGAGCTTCGAAGAATAGTGGATGAGTTGATTTTAAGTGTGGCTTCCTAATGTTTTGATGAAATTGCTCAAGAGGAAATGCTAGGAAATTATGCTAATTATGTGCACCCACTAGGTTATGCTGATAAGGTTGGATCTACCCTGAGTGTTAAAGTTGACATTGTGTCCCAATTAACCAAATTTGATGGACTTGAGATATTTTCACAATCTCGATTTGAAAACTGGATTGTTGGGAATCAAAGGCCGACAATTAAAATACATGATATTACACTTGATCAAGCTTTGCCAATAAACCATGCCATTCTAGAAAATATGCATTATATTGGGCCATTTGACTCTAGTCTAGGTGACATTGATATCATCCATCAGCTATCACCTATTGATTTTCCAAGTCATCTATCAAAAATAGACCGAAAAGAGGTTCTATTAGAGGAAGAAAAGGTAGCTTTTGCCCCTTCCAATTTGTCCTTTGAAGAGGATCAATTTAAGGGAAGTTTTAAGTTTTCTCAAACCCTATCCATCTCCCAAATTCCTACTTCAAGTAAATGAGATTTGAGAACTCCTAAAAAAAGAGGGAGAAAGTCAAAATCTGCTAAAGAAAAAGAAGAAATTGAGGCTGGTGTCTAAACTACCATTGACTGAAAATTCTTAGCTACAAAGAGAGTTATGAGAAGAACTAAATATAGTTCTCCTCAACAGGTATGAAATTTTTGTCTTGGAATGTCAGGGGTATAAATGACTCTGACAAAAAGAAGAGAATCAAGCAATAACTTGACTCTTCTCAGGAAGATGTAGTTTTCCTTCAAGAAACCAAAATGTTAGATGAGGTTTTTCAAAAAACAATAGCGAAATGGTCAAACTGGAAATCAGTACACAACCAGAGTATAGGAGCTTCAGGAGGTCTCATTGTGCTTTGGAATCCAAAATCGATAGTTGCACAACTTGTGAAGCAAAGAACCAATTGGAAACATATTAGTATAAATCAATTTGACATGTTTTTTAATCAAATAAATGTTTATGGCCCAACATCTACCCAAGATAAAAAGAATTTATGGTCCTTTCTCACTTTGATAATTCAACAATTTTTAAGGCAAAATTTTATTTTAGGGGGGGATTTTAATGCAATTACTTCATTAGAGGAGAAAAAAGGTGGTATTTTCCCCACTATCAGGACTATTAAAGATTTCAAATAATATATAAATGATAATGACTTATTTGATATTCTTCCACAAAATGGTTTTTTTACATGGACTAATAGGAGATCTAGCTTCTTACAAATTGTGGAGAGATTAGATACATTCATCTTTTCACATGAGTGGGGGGATCAAAACTATTCATTGCAATCTCAGATTTTAGCTTTATCAAGCTCAGACCATTTCCTTATTCTATCGAGCATTTATAAAGTGGTAGCCTTGCCAAAACATAATCATAGACCTTCTTTCAAGTTTGAAAGGATGTGGTTCCAACACCCCCATTTTCACTCCTTTCTTTGACAGTGGTGGGTAAGTGCCCCTCAGGTGGTGGGCACCAAAATGTTTAAGTTTCATAAACAATTGCAGCATGTCAAAGCCCAAATTAAATTATGGAATAAAGAAGTCTTCAAAAACATATTTTCTCAAAAAGAGTTTGTTGAAAATCAGTTGCAATAGATTAATGAGCAGATCATATCTAAAGGGCTAGATTCAGATTTGTTTGCTAAGCAGAAACAATTTTAGGAGGAATGGGAAGAAATCTGTAAGAGAGAGGAGGAATACTATAGACATAAATCTCGTGAGCTATGGTTAAGGGAAGGGGATAAAAACACCAATTTTTTTTCAGATGAAAGCAACCAATACTATTTTTTCCATTAAGGAAGCTTCCTCAGGCAAAATCCTTCGAGATGCACAAGAAATTCAAGTTGAAAGCGTAAATTACTTTAAGAACTTACTTTCCCCTACTTCTTCTATCCTTCCACTTTATGTTCAAGAACACGAGATTATGGATGCTATCCCCCATATTGTTTTGATTAATTAAAAATAGGTTTTTGAAAGGAACCTGGAACCTTGTTACATGGTAGGAGAGAGATAAAGCATAAAAGAGACATAAAACAACAGTCTTGATCACCCACTCATAGAACAATTCCCAATCAAAACAAAAAGGGGACACAAGACAAAGGAAGCAACACTAGACAACCAAAGGAAAGCACAAAGACACCACAGAGACATCACAAGGACAGCTAAATGTTTCTCATGAGTTCTTCAGCATGAACCACCATCTGCTTCATATTGATCGCAAAATTTTTCATTTCTTCCAGCTCTTTTTCCTTGATATCAACCTGTTTCCATGTGTTGGCCCTTGTTCTTTTTTCGTAACCCTTCTTCTCCATCTGATCCTTATCATCCTCCTTGCCTTTAATCTGTTTAAATTTGTTAATCAGGATGTTAACATGGTCAACAGTGGCCTTAAGGATCTAGAAGTTTTGCTCAGCAATCCTCTTCACAGTAAGCTCTATCCTATCCACTCTATTGACCAGATTGTTCAGGTTAGTGTTCAGACCCTTATCATCTCTAATCCCTTCCATCTCCTTCACCTTCTTTTCCATTTCCAAAATTTTACTAACCATAGCCTCAATTGCTTCAGCCTTGCCAATAGCAACCATTAATTCTTTAACATTTTTAGAGAGAGGCTTCTCACTCATAGTAGCCTTTTTTATCATATTGAGGTCAGTCTTCAAGTCACTAATCTCTTTCACCATTTTGCTAATGACCTCACAAAAACGCTTGATGTTGTCATTACCAATGGCACCATGATAGTCATTTTGATTTCCCATGTTGTTCTCCTGACCCTCATTCTGCATTTTCTGTGTGCTCAGGTTCTCCCCATGATCACCATCCAGCATTTCATCTTCCTCCTTACCCTTTAAAATGGTGCAACACTGGGACTTCCCAGGAAAAGGGTTTATGGTAACACTAGTGAGAATCAAACTAGAGTTGATGCATAGCACCAGGATCATTAGCCTAACACTACGCCTCATGACTCGCCTTCACACAATCTCGGCTACACATGCACCCTTTCTATCCCTCATATTGTTGGTCCCCTTGATAATCAACAATTATTGGCTCCTTTCAAAATTGAAGAGATTAATAAAGTAGTATTTTATTTCCCTCCGTATAAGGCTACGATCCGGATGGGTTTACAGCTCTTTTTTTCCAAAAATATTGGGATGTTTTGGATTCTGAATTGTTGGCAGTGCTGGAGGAATTGAGAAAGAGTTCATCCATTCTTTGAAATTTCAATACCACTAACATTGCTATTATTCCCAAAATCAAAGAGCCTAAATATTTTGGATATTTTAGGCCCATTTCATTATGCAATACAATATATAAGATTACTACCAAAGCCATTTATTTGAGATTACAGAAATTGATCATTAAAATCATATCTCCAAAATAGGGTGGTTTTGTACCAGGGAGAGAGACTATGGAAGGTGCATTAGTGGCTCATGAAGTGTTGCATTCAATCCATTCTAACAATGATTCTTCTTTTGTAGTGAAATTGGGTATGATGAAAGTGTATGACAAACTTAACTGGTCTTTTCTATTTAAAGTCTTGTGCAAATTTGGATTTGGTGAGAAGTGGTGTAAGTGGATTAGGGCTTGTATCTCAGGAGCTTACTTTTCAATGTTAATTAATGGTGCTCATGTTGTTTTCTTTGCTGCCTCACAAGGTGTGAGACAAGGAGACCCTTATCCCCGTCTTTATTTATAATCATGGCGGAAGCTTTTAGCAAAATCATTAAGTCTAAACATGATCAAGGGCTTTGGAGGGGAGCTCATATTGAAGGAACATTTGTTTCAGTCACACACTCTTTATTTGTTCATGACACACTATTATTTGGTAAGTCAAATGTTTAGGAGGAAAAATAGATCAAGCAAACTTTGGATCTCTACATGACAGTCTCAGGACAAAGAATTAATGCTTAGAAATCAAAGATCTATGTCTTTAATACAAATGATGTTGTCACAAGGAAAATCATTGATACTCTGGGTTTCTCACAAGAATGCCTTCCTTCCACATACTTAGGCATTCCTTTTTTCATGGGTGCCAACAAGTCAACTTATTTGAAAGCTATTATTGATAGAATTAAGAATGCCATCTCCACATGGAAGGCCCGTTGGTTGTCTCTGTCAGGTAGATTACTCCTAATAAAAACAATCTTGTCTATCATTCCTAATTATTGCATGTCAGTCCTCAAAGCCCCTGTTAGAGTCATTCAACAAATTGAGAAACTTATTAGAGGCTTCATATGGAGGGACAATATGTCTGAAGAAAAATAGATCCCGCTTATTTCAATTCAAGAAATGGCTCATGACAAGGGGGGAGGGGGAGTGGGTTTACATGACTTATCTAAAAGGAACATTGCCTTTGGGGGTAAACTTGTGTGGAAAATGGTTTCTAAACCAGACACTAAGTGGTACAGAATCATGCAAGAAAAGTATTTGGGTTCTCTAAATCCTTCTTGTGTCATAACTATTCTTGATCCTTCAAAAGGATTAGCTGTTTGGAACTTCATGATGTCTTGTAGGCAGGTTATTACAAGATATGTATCTTGGGAGGTTCACAATGGTGAGAGCATTCAATTCTGGGAGGACTCATGGAATGGTCTGCCTCCTTTAAAATTCTCAGAGCTTCTATTGGATGTTATTCCAACTATAAAAAATTGTTGGGGGCTCATTCTTGATAGATTATGTTACTGAGGTGGAAATTTTTTCAGGGAAATCCATTTGAAAAATATCCTTTGGATCTACCTATTAGAGATGATCAAAGGATTTGTTTTCAAGAACTATACACAAAAAGAAGAGTGTATATTTCCAATCAAGAAGATAAGTTTATCTGGGCTCCAGTGCATGATGGTAAATATTCAATTAAAGATGGTTATGTGGCTTCCCAACATATGAAAAACCAACAAGTTAATAGTAGAGCCTTTTCATTTTGTTGGAATAGTGCGGTGCTTTCTAAAGCAAGCTACTTTTCCTGGCTAGCATTGAGAAAGAGGATCTTAACAAGTGATAAATTGGAAAGATTACATATTGTTAACTCTTTTAGTTGTGTATTATGCAAAGCTAAAACTGAAATTGTGGATCACCTACTCCTAAGGTGTCCCTTTGCTCAGCAATGTTGGATTCATGTTTTGGAAAAGTTAAATCTATCGATGCCACTACCTTATACTTTATGGGAGTTATTTCAATCATGGCCTTCTCTATTCACTAATTCTTTATTTGCAAGCATTTGGAAATGTATCTCGGCAATAGTCATATGGTAAATCTGGTGGGAAAGGAATAAAAGAATTTTTGGACAGGTAGATTCTCCAATTCAATTGGCTCTAAAGGGAATCCAGAAATATACTTCAAAACAGGTCAATGCTTACATCAAGAACTCAAATAGAAACTTTAATTTTTCATCTTGGGATGGTCACATTATCAAGGTTTGGAAAGGTTTAATTATCCCTTATTTTTGTGCTACGTTTGGTCAAGGAATTCATTCAATTAACAGAGAACTAGTCAAATGGCAACCTCCTCCACTTGTCTTTGTCAAATTAAATTTTGATGGTTCTTCTAGAGGAAACCCTGGTGATTCAGGGATTGTATTTTGTGTTAGAGATCATTTAGGTCTTCTCCTGGCAGTTAAATCTTCTCCTATTCCTCCTAGAACAAATAATTTGGCAGAAGCTCTTGCCCTATTATCTGGATTGACATTGGCAAAAAAATTAAGGTTCTCTAAGATCCATGTAGAAGGAGATTTTTCTATTATAGTTAAAGCTTGCATTTCCAGATGTTCATTTAACTGGAAAATCTCTCACATTTTAAATCAAGCATGGTTGTTATTAGACTCATTTGATGAATGTTGCATCTCTCATGTATTTAGGGAAGACAATAGAGAAGCATATGCTTTAGCTAACCTGGGTTATGACAAGTTGGAAGTGGATTCTTCACTTTCAAATTTTAATGTAGAAGATTTTCCTCAACTAGCAAACATTGTCAATTCTGAAAAATCAAATATTTAAATGAATGGCAGAATCTTCATTCTTATTATCCTAGGTCTCTTCATGATGGAGTATCTTTTTGTTTACCTTAAGAGATTAGATAATGATTACTTTCAAGATGCAACCTATTGATTTCAAGGTTTACATTGCATCTTATGAGCTAACAGACATATTCCATATTCGCTTTTATTACCTCGAGTTGCTTGATCTTTCATTACTCCTCCTTGTTGGTAGTACGATGGCGGCCTAACTTATGAGTGTCGCTTTTTCATTCCTCCTCCTTGTTGGCAGTACGATGGCGGCCTATCTTATGAGTATCGTGAGATCGACGTTATTTCCTCATTTGATCTCACACATGCGGAACCACCAGCTAGTTTGTATAATAATTACATGAATCAGCTTCACGCATGTAATTCAGACTGGTTAATCATTTTACATTATAGGGAGAATTGGTAATGATTTTGATGGAGAATGTTATTATCAAGATAATGATTGTTTTATTTGTTGGCATTTTTAATGATTATGTTGTGATTGTCATTGATGGACACACACTTGCTATGAGATCACTTTTTGAATGTATGAATTATGCTCAACTAGTATTTGTTCCAAACCGATACTATGTATTATAGTCTTAAGGCTATCGGTGTTTTGCAGAGTGTTTACCGATCTCAAGTGGCATGAAGACCTCAAGTGGTTTGAGGATCTCAAGCGGAATGGAGCAAAGAAGCTAAAAGTGGCAGTTATCATTTTCCCAATCTTCATTTTTGTCAACCGGTAATCTGTTTAATAATTGAACCAGTATTACTCTGAGTTACCAACCGGTAATCGGTAAAGTTGTATAAACTGGTAATACTCTATGATGAGTTACCAACCGGTATATTTTTGTGATGAGTTACCATCCACCGACACTTTGACGGTGATTTTGTGTCATGATACGAAATGTGTCTAGATACACTGAACCTAGGAACTTGCAATGTAATCCTATTGGACCGACATAAAATCAAATTCCTTTTTAAGGACATCATGTCTAGGGTTTTGGTGGGATGTTGGATTGTTGTTAGGGTTTGTGGTGATTGATGAGTTTTTGTATGTGCGATCTTAGGAGAGAAGATCAAGTCTATGTGCTGTAACAGACTGTGGATTTACTGAAGACTGAAGTAATGCTGAAATGCATTAACAATGAGCTATCAGGGATCTAACCAAGCATACTGTGCTAACTTTTAGATCATTCACTTGTTGATTACTTACATCTTCGACAAGTGTGAAACCCTTAACCGGGTAGGCTTGGAAAAGCCTTTGTAAATCCTCTAACAAGGTGGTTCACATCTGTGGATCTAAAATCCTCTTACAAGGTAGTCTTTAATTAGACTTATCTCCTAACAGAGATTGAGATTCCTAATAGGATCTGTTCTAGTGAAGAACATTGTATGACCTTAACCGGTCTGACCTTAACCGATCTGGTTACTATTCTGCAGATAGTTACTTGTGAGTTTCATCTCAACGTGGTTTTTCCCATTTGGGTTTCCACATCAAAATCTCTTATGTTACGGTGATTGTGCTTCTGTGGGTGAATGTCTTATTTGTTGTTTGGTTTGCATGTGTGTTAACCGGCATGTTTGCAAAACTGTTTTACTGGTTTACTGCCAGACTGTTAAAGTGTTTGAGTTCAGTATTTTTTGGTATACTAATTCACCCCCCCCCCCCCTTCTTAGTATTCATCAATTGATATCAGAGCCAACCTTTCTATAAGTCTAACCACTTGGAAAGAGATATGGGGGAATACACTGTGAGGGAACTTACTCATCGGCTCACTCAAACAGAGCAAGCCTATGATGAACTTAAAGACAAATATAAGGCCTCTCAGGCAAAAAGAAGAGAGCATGCTGAAAAACTGATGGAGCTAACTGAAAATAGTTCTTCTGATGAAGCGCACATGGAAGCCCTAGTTCAAGAAGTTGAAAAATTGAATGAGTCCAATGCCAACCTAAGAAGGGAACTTGAAGGACTAACTATCAAAATGTGTCAAGAGCTTGAGAACCGGAGGAAAGCTGAAGATCTAGTAAAAGACAAAGATCATGAGATCTCCAAGCTGAAGCAAGAGATCAGTGCACTTACCGCTCATCTTCATGAAAGTAAAGTGGAAAAGGAAGAAATGCAAGGTGAACTAGACATGGTTGTTTCTGAGAATGCAACCTTAAAGGAATCCAATGCTGCTATTTCCAAAGAACTCACTAAGTCAAAGGAAATACTTGCCAAATTCAATAAGAGCTATGTTAAGCTAGAGAAAAAGCTTGAATCAGCTAAACCGGTAAAGAATACTAATGGACTTGGCTTCTCTGAGTATGAAGAAGGTGAGACCTCTGGAACAAAAGATGGAGCATCAAAGAAGCAACCGGTACCAAAGGATAAAGGTCAGCAAAAGTTCAAACCTGTTTTCTTTAATTGTCTCAAGGAAGGACACACTGCCAATGTATGTAGAAGTAAGGCTTACAATAATTTTCCTTATTTTCTAAACAATAAGCCTAGACCCAATAGATTTAATGGTAGTTGTTATGCATGCAACAAGTTTGGGCATAGAGCATTTGAATGGAGGTTTGTCATGCACAACACCAGAAGGTATCCTCAAAGGAGTCAAGGAGTTTTTTATGAACCCTCTGGGAACCGGAACCCAAACCGATTTAATACCTATAATCATCAGTCAAGTAGCGGTGGCTATCAAGTGGAAACCAGATGGAAAGCAACCTGTTTTATTTGTCATGGTAGTGGTCACACTGCTGCAACATGCAGAAGGAAGAATGGAAACATGAATAATGGACCTTGGAGAGCACCTGGAATGATTTGCTATCATTGCAACAAACCGGGTCATACAACAAGATTCTGCAGGATGAGAAAGAATATATCGGATGATATACCTATCACTCCGGAAGGAAAGATTGATATTGAAACTATTCAAGCAGATATGAAGAAAGCATGGAAAAAGAAGCCAGAAGAAGTAGAATCAGTTTCTGCACCTAGTGTGGAAGTCGTTGAACCAACAAACTAGCAACAGAAAAGCTTAGGGGGAGCAAAAGGTGAAATGTTTCGAACCCCAAGTTTACACTGGTAAAAGACCTTAACTAGTATGTGATACCTGTCATTTGGCAGAAGACTGGAAATAGTAAAAGGTAAATTAGGGTTTACGCCCTAATAGTGGAGCATTTATTGTGGTAGGTGAAGAACTTGTTTAAAAGGAATTTTCAAGTCATTTTTCACTTATAATTTTTCGAGCGAAGAAGTTTTCAAGAGCAGAGTGCCGAAAGGCGATTTGCATTACGATTCAAAGAATTTTCAAAACCTTGAAGAATAATCTGAAGCTAATATTTGTTGCTCAAGTGTAGAACTCAAAGCGGTATTTCAGCAACCAAAGGAGTGTGTGGCGAAGTGGAATTCGCAAGCCCTAAATTTTGATTTATGAAGGTATTTTTTGAATTTCTCTATTTATCATGACTTTTGCATCACACTCTAGTTCTAGTGCACCCGTTGATTCAGCTGATTTCACATAACGGAAGGCAAAATATAATACCCTATCCCAAATTCTCGTTGGTGTTATAATAGAGGAAGGTATTTCAGACTACATTAACTGTAAAATTGAAGACCTAGGATCTCTAGTGATCCATTCTCAGTTGAGTTTGTTCTGCGGAAAAGATAAGAAGATCAAACCAGAATTTAACATATTGGAAAAGAAGAAGCTTCACAATGTTGTCTATTTCCTTGAAGAATTCTCAAATGATCACATTCGCATCATTCTAAGCAGAGTGCATGGTGACAAAATGTATTTAGAATAGACGCATGACATCACACTGGAAGTGATTCATGTCGTAACCAGTTTCTGTAACATTGGGGAAGTTCCAACCCTAAGGAAGATCAGCAAGAGTGAAATGACCAAGCTCACTAGTTCTGTGAGTGACCAATAGGGAATGACCATGAATACCATCAAGGATGATCTGGTCAAGTATGTCTGTATGGTGATAGGTTACCAGACATTCTATGCTAGCAAGATCAACTATGTCTCTGTTGCAGCAGTAAATGCTGGTTACAGGATGATTATGGAAGATGCATCGTTTGACTTATGCACCTGTATGCAAAGGCAACTCCTGGTGAACCTAAAGTCAATAAAACAGGACAATGCCTTGAGATTCAAATTCGGACAACTATTGGTTGGATTGTTCTTCTACTTTCAAGGCTACTTTCTAGGAGTAGGTGATATTCAGTGGTCTGCTGACCAACCGGTTACAAAGCAAATCAGGGAAAGTCTTCAAGCGATTGGAACCGGTTACCCTGAAGTCTTGAACAAATACTTAGATGAGTTCAGACGCAAGATGAGCCAAAGGGTGAGAATATCTGGTGATATTGTTAAGAAATATGAAGAGGACATTTGCTTTACCATCAAAGTAGATGAGTGCATAATGGAGGTTGTTGAACTGAGAAAGGAAGAAGTGGAGCCTATGGGCTATGAGGTAATGTACAACATGCTGGACGGGTATGCTTCTACCCTACTTGCCTCATGGCTTGATCCCAATAAGAAGATAACCGGCACCTATCTGGAGAGAATTACACCAGTTGAGGAGCCCTCAGTGAAGAAAGGGAAGGCAGTGCCATCTGTATCAGCACCAGTTACTCGAGCGAGTCCTAAAGTGACCAAGCGGTCACCAGCAAAGAAGAAACTTGAAGCTAATCCTGTCAAAGTCTTTGAAAGAAAGCGGAAGACAAAGGACAACTCACTGGACTCTGAAGACACAGTATCTGAAGAATCACCTAAGAAGACTAGGCAAACAAGGAAGACATCTCAGGTAGCCAGCAGTGAACCAGTATCATCTGCACCGGTAAATATTGATATCTCCTCTTACAAACCTTTGACACATTGTCAAAGAACCATTAAGAATATTAAGAGGAAAGTGTTGAGTGACTTAGTAGATTATTTTGATGATTTCAATGATAATGAGAAGGAGGAAGTAGAACAGGCAGTCATTCAATATTTATGTATTAATGACCGATCGCCATCAGAAATTAAATTTGTGACATCGGATTCTTTATATAATTCTTTAGACAACAAATGGTGCATTACCATGGAAAAAGAATAGGAAATAAGAGAGGAAATATTTGCACAATATTTTCCTGATGTGTCTAATTCTGAACTCTATGAAGTTATGGAAAAATATAAAGGCCTCTTCTTTATGCGAAGAAGGAGACTCTTGTTGCTAGAAGGGAAAGTCCATGAGGTGGTAAAAGATACCCACTCTCATGCCCAAGCTGCTCTGAGATTGCACCAAGTATCCGAAACCAACAAAAAGGCAAAACAAGAACCGAAAATTGCAAAACTGGATGAGGTGTATGATACTGAAGGAATGTCAGTCACTGATCAAATGGAACCCACTGATGTTGATGCCTTGAACAGTGAAGATGTTACTCTGGGTACACCAACAGAAGCGGCAGGACAGGAAAAATAGGCAGAGGAAGAGAAGAAGCAACAGGAAGAAGAAAAGAAGAAACAGACAGATGAAGAGGAAAAGAGAAAAGAAAAAGAAAAGAGGAAATAGGAAGAGGACAAGAGAAAAGAAGAGGAGAATAAGAGACAAGAGGAAGAGAAGAAGAAGAAGGAAGCGGAAAAGAAAGAAGAAGAGAAATGAAAGGAAGAAGAAAAGAAACAGGAAGAGGAGAAGAGAAAGGAAGAGGAGAAGAGGAAGCAGGAAGAGGAGAAGAAGAAGAAGGATGAAGATGAAGAGAAGCAGAAAGAAGAGGAGAAAAAGGAAGAAGAGAAAAGAAAGACAGAGGAAGAGGAGAAAAAGAAGGCAGAAGAGGACAAGCTAAGAGCAAAAGAGAAGGAGGAAGCGGCACAGAGCACTCAGGTAGAGACCCCAAAGGCAACCGGTAGTCAAGCCAAATCGGCTGACATTACCAGTCCCATTGACCTCCAATCTACAAATGAATCAGAGTTGCTGCAAAGCATTAAACTTGCTCAAGAACACCTTGAGGTGATAAGGAGGAAGAAGGAGCAAGACGTGATCCAAGCTGCGGTGGACACTCTTACCAGTTTGATACCCGATACCAACCTCCCTAGTACCGACTCCTCTCTGGCCCAACTGAAACTCTTATGCACAATGGTGGAGGACCAGGTACAAAGCCTGGAAGAAGTTGTTGAAGCCAGTGCACAAAAGAAGCATCAAAAGGCTCTGAACACTGCCTTGGTGAAAAAGTTGAATGAGCTTCGGTCAGAACTTCAGAAAGCACAGAAAGACATCAGGGATGCAATGGATGAGGGGAAATTACTGCTCAGTAAGATAAGACAACTCCATCTATTATGTGATGATGTGTTTACTCAGAAAGACAAACTGCAAACCGATTTGTAGACATTCTTAAGCACCTTCAAGACACCATATGGTTCCTTTACCGCTTATGGGCAAACCGTTCACTGGTTTCAACTCCAATCTACAAGAATAGAGGCAGAGATAAGCAACCGGACACAAAATTTGCAGGAACTTCAACTGATCCTACTACCAAGACTGCAAATACTCCAGAAATGCTATCTCAATCTAGATGCCCTGATGGTCACTCAAGAGATGAGTACCTTGGATGCCATGGAAGAATAGGTCTATCAGATGCAAACAAAGAATGAGGTTGCTACCTCATTGCTTGAGTCATGGTCCTTATCCATGAAGCAATTTATGCAGGACTTTAAATCTATTTTTGACAAGTTTCACTCCTTATTGTCATAAACACTTATTCAGCTAATAGAAACAGGGGTTATTCAACTGTATTTTGTCATTGTTGGCAAAGGGGGAGAAGTATTCTGGTATTAAAAATTTTGATGCATGCTATGTATACTTTCATGTTTATCTCTGTAAGGGAGTAGTATACATTGTATTTTCTACAAAGGGATAGTGTATATGCTTAGGGGGCATAATTTTGATTATGGAATATTTTTGTTGTAAAACACTTAGATGTCAAAATTTTCCTAAGTGTTTCCATCAATGCCAAAGGGGGAGATTGTTGGCATTTTTTATGATTATGTTGTGATTGTCATTGATGGACACACACTTTCTATGAGATCACTTTTTGAATGTATGAATTATTCTCAGCCGGTATTTGTTCCAAACCAGTACTATGTATTATAGTCTTTAGGCTATCGGTGTTTTGCAGAGTGTTTACCAATCTCAAGCGGCATGAAGACCTCAAGCAGTTCAAGGATCTCAAGCGGAACAGAGCAAAGAAGCTAAAAGTGGCAGTTATCATTTTCCCAGTCTTCATTTTTGTCAACCGGTAATTTGTTTAATAATTGAACCAGTATTACTCTAAGTTACCAACCGGTAATCGGTAAAGTTGTATAAACCGGTAATACTCTGTGATGAGTTACCAACCGGTATATTTTTGTGATGAGTTACCATCCACCGACACTTTGACGGTGATTTTGTGTCGTGTTACCAAATGTGTCTAGATACACTGAACCTAGGAACTTGCAATGTAATCCTATTGGACTGACATGAAATCAGATTCCTTTTTAAGGACATCATGTCTAGGGTTTTGGTGGGATGTTGGATAGTTGTTAGGGTTTGTGGTGATTGATGAGTTTTTGTATGTGTGATCTTAGGAGAGAAGATCAAGTCTATGTGCTGTAACAGACTGTGGATTTACTGAAGACTAAAGTAATGCTAGAATGCATTAACAATGAGCTATCAGGGATCTAACCAAGCATACTGTGCTAACTTTTAGATCATTCACTTGTTGATTACTTACATCTTCGACAAGTCTGAAACCCTTAACCAGGTAGGCTTGGCAAAGCCTTTGTAAATCCTCTAACAAGGTGGTTCACATCTGTGTATCTGAAATCCTCTTACAAGGTAGTCTTTAATCGGACTTATCTCCTAACAAAGATTGAGATTCCTAACAAGATCTGTTCTGGTGAAGAACATTGTATGACCTTAACCAATCTGACCTTAACCGGTCTAGTTACTATTCTGCAGATAGTTACTTGTGAGTTTCATCTCAGCGTGGTTTTTCCCATTTGGGTTTCCACGTCAAAATCTCTTGTGTTATGGTGATTTTGCTTCTGTGGGTGAATTCCTTATTTGCTGTTTGGTTTGCATGTGTGTTAACCAGTGTGTTTGCAAAATTGTTTTACCGGTTTACTGCCAGACTGTTAAAGTGTTTGAGTTCAATATTTTTTGGTATACTTATTCACCCCCCCTCTTAGTATTCATCATTATTGTTGAGTGTCGCTACTTCAGTTGCACTTCTCCTCTGTAACTTTCTCTGTTTTGATGCACAATGGAGTTCTCACTGCGAAATTATAGAGTGCCTTTGAAGGTTGTTGCTTGGGAGATATTGTTTGAGGATCATATCGCAGAGGATCAGTTGGGAATCACCTTCAACATTTCATGTCAACATTCAAAACATCGCATTCAGAGGATAATTGGTGAGGAAATCCTTTACCTGCAGGAAAAAAAGGTTTATTTTTTCCTCCCAACTGGTTTCAATTTTTTTGTCCAATGTAGTTGATGTGCTGCAGTCATGGGTTCCCTTAAAAAACATCGTCCATAAAATTGTTAGGGCAGATATTTTGGATGATAATCAATTTCTTAAATCCATTCACCATTATGATCTTTGGAGCGGTCAAGCGAAAGTTGGAGGTTTATTTCCCAAGCAATTTTTGCTAAACCATGATGAATTTCGTCTATTTTTTTACCATATCAAGCAGTCTCTTTTTCTACAAAATGTAAGACCTTTCTAGATAGTTGTCCACAATGTTGGTAGAGGTTTAAGTTCAAATTTGAAGAGCCCAATCTTCTCAAAGATACATGCTATATTAGCGATATTAGGCCATGAACATGGACAAACGGTATCCTATGTTCTCTGTCTGCCATTGCAAGTGGGTAATGAGGTTGCGATGCAGGTTAATCGAGACTCTCCACCTGAGAGGATTACGCTCAACCACATCAATGAGCTTCAACGATCACCGATTGAAGGTCTGGTAAATTCCTTTGTTGCATTAAGTGTTGGAGAAGTCTCATATTCGAGCTCACAGCCTATGGAGGAGTAAAATTGATTTTTCATACAGAGTTTTGGGTTAATATTTTATGTCCCTCTTTCTATTCCTAGCTTTGTTTGGTAGCCCACTTTTGTTAATTATGAAGGAGGAAAGTTGATAGTTGTAAATGCACATCATGTAAAATTACTGATTATCTGGTTCTTTATTATTGTCTCTGAATGATCTATTCGGGCTGATTAACTCATGACCATTATTGAATTGTAATGATTGGACTGTGTTAGTCCTTGGACATACTGATGTTTTTGGTGTTTTTTGGGTAAACTTTGAACATCATCCAAGTTTCTTGGGATGTAGCATATTTCTATATAGCTAGGTATGTAGGTTTCATCCTTAGTGGTGGCCTCCTTTTATGCATTGTAATCTTTAGCGAGGAATGGAGGTTTTCTTAGCTAGTTCTTTCCTCCAGGAGCTCTTGGACCATTTTACTATTATATAATATATATTCGTGGCTCGTCCACTTTTGCCAAAAAAAAAATTATAGCTATATTTAGTTTTTAACCAGTTCAATTTCCCTTTAATACTATTTGCATGGATTTAATCTTAATCGATGCTAATTAAAACTGTGAGTTTCCTCTTTCAAACGTATTATTTTTTCCTTATTTTCAGCTCAAAAATTAACTTGCAAAATATCGTATTAACTAAACTTATCATGTTTATTTTTCTTCATTCCAATCTGTTGACCTTTTCCACGCATAGGATACATGTTCTTTCCTTAAAAAATATATAGATTCACTCACTTAACTATAGAATTCAATTCGATGCTATTCCTGGCATGTGATTTTATAAAAGATTTTATTTAAAAATCGTTCCATTCCATTTGACTTTTAAATAGCCCAGCCATATCAATAAAAAAAACTCGCATTAATAAATTTAGTTTAAATTAAACTTCTTAAAAGAAAAACATCAAAGCTTTGAAATAAGACTAAACTTTAATTTAAAAATAAAATAATCTTCTCTTTCTTTTATCTTACTCCATAAAACATGCAATTAAAATATAAACATGCATTAGTTCTTTTGGTAATAAAAATCTTTATTTTAATTTTAAGAAAATCAATTATTTATTTTTTTGTTTTTTTTTATCCATAAATTCAGCCGAAGGCTGCAAATTTTATTGAAGTAAAGGGAATTATAGTAGGCATAATTAGTATCCATATACGTCCAAGTCCTACATCCAATACCTAGGACCATTTCAAATTCCCAATCCAAAACTAAATTGTGCATAAAGGAGAGACACCTTTTATAGCTTCTAAAGCTATACTGGGGGATCAAATCTCCAATCCTTGCTAGCGGGCTCCATAGGCGTTACTATTGTTTCTACACTCTACTAGATCTCTGGTCCAAGAGGGCACCCGTGAGTGCTACTATGCACAAGTTCAGGCTATGTACATCAACCTTCCTGCCTATCAACTTCCTCAACAACTCAATCATAGTTGATTACCGTACCTATAATGAATTTAACCCAACACTTGGAAGGCCTGTGGGTATGAAAATATTATAGCTGAAGAAAGATCAATTTCTACTTTGTTGATTGAATTGGCCTCCATGAGATACTATTCATCACCCTGATCAGAAGAAGTGTGTGTAATCCCTCTAAATCTGATGGCCTAGATTCAACCCCACTAACACAAAGACAAGTTGATTATTCTTCATTCACACCCCTATTGGCTAGAAAATCAATCTCCACATTACCCTCTCTATATATATGATTGATAGTGCAGGATTCAAAAGAATCTAACAATTCTAGTGCTTTGGCTAGGAGGGCATTAAATTTCCAATTGAAAGTTGATCTGCATCTCAAAGCATTTACTGCTAGTGCCAAGTCACCTTCAATGGTATTAAATTTTAGTTTTTATTTTATTTAAAATATGCATTAAATAAAATAAGGATTTATAATATATAAAATTAATAAAGTAGAAACATGCATTGTAATATTATATTAATATTTTTTTAGTTTATTTAATTTTAATTATGTTTTATTCAAAGCACGCAATTTTTTTTAAATAAAATCATATATATTATTTAATCTAAAATACATATAGTAAAATATAATAAAACAATATATAATTTTATTTTATTATTTTTTTCAAGAAAAATAATTACATTGGGGTTAACCCCGCACTGCAACGACAAGTTACATCCCACTGTTGATAGTGGGTCTTTGGTTTTAATCTATATCGGATTGATGGTTTGGTGTCCCCCACGCTGGTGTCCCTCTATTCATGCCTTGTTGTGTGCTTGGATCGTCGTGTTGCTTCCTACCCTTGTGATTGGTGCTTCTCTTATAGATGGTGTATACTCCTCGATGTAGATGTGTGGATGCCCCTACCATAGCCTGTTTGAACTTGATAAAAGATGGAGTGATAAAGTGTTCAAGGAGAGTGATAAGGAGTATATGTGCATTGATAAGGTGGAGTGTGGAGAGATAAGGAGTGGAGATATAAGGTGAAAGGAGAGATAAGCAGGAGGAATAAGGAGTCTTGTGGAGTGATAAGGAGAAGAGTTGTGGAGTGATAAGGAGAAGGGAGATATAAGGAGTTATACGGTTTGAAGGATTGATATAAGCTGCATGAGACAAATATTGGGAGCTATTAATGCCTCGGCATATTCACCATGGGGATGGGGTCCCCTATTATGACCCCATTAGTTCATAATTCCAGTCAAAAGTGATTACTGAGCAAAAAATAAAAATAAAAAATAATTACATGACAAATAAATAAATTTTATTTTCTAAAATGACTTATTTACGTAATTATGAGAAATTAATAAAGAGGTGATTTTTTTATTTTTCTAACATCTTATTCTCAAACAAGTACGTTATAAGCAAGTGCTTATCTATAACACCATTGCACATCATACTAGATCATCTATGTGTAGTGCCATAAAATTGTGACCACTGCAATTTTAACCACATTTGGGATCCTCACCTTGGCGACGACATCTCCTTCCCTAACCGAGACCTATTTCTCCATTTCCACCCCTTCACTCTTTCTCCTTCATGTCTTGTGTCTTCTTTAGATCATGTTCGGGCCCCAAAATAGGGCAGGACAGGGGCATGGCGCCCCTGTTTCCACCTCTTAGGGTGACCTTATGTTCGGTTTGCCTGATCTCCTATGCATTTCTTGCCTTTGGGGTTTGCAATTCCTCTTTGTTGGTCATCGGTGATTGAAAATTAATCCTTGAGGCATGTATAAAAAGGAATTCAACACCCTCATTCATGGATGGATGAAAAATGAAAAGACAGATAAAGAGCATAATGAAAAGATACAAGATTTCAAGGTCATCATCCAGCATTCAAGCATTCAATTCTTCTTCATTCATCCATTGGAGCAACATTACAACATTCATTTGCAAGCATGTGTGTGTGTTAGGGTTTTGTCATGTTACATTCCATTTCATACAATATTTGTGGTTACATTCAAGAAGCAAAGCAATCATCATCAACAAGTTGCAGATCTACAAGGTATACATTTCCATTATTTACATTCAGGAATTTGCAATTACTTCATTTCAAGGTTGATTCCTCAACCGGAGTTTGACTGAGGCAGACCCCTATCCACAACCATTCTCCCTCTCTTTTCTATGTGTAGGTTGCAGGTGTGCAACTATAATTGCAGGTTTGGTCTTCATTTGTTGAGACGGAAGAACCCTTTTCGTTTCACAAATTTTGTGGCGGACCATGTACATTCCCGCCACAGTCCCAACGAATTTTCTCCAAATTTGCAAGGTGGATCCGTATTAGTTTAATTAGCTCAGATCCAAAGTTACAACGCGATCCCGAGCTAGTAGCTCCTCATTTCACTCATTTCCTCTCTCTTTTTTGCACAGTCAACAAGTCAACTTTCTCATTTACAAAAGAGGGTAAATCATACTTCAACCACTTGCAATCCACTCAGAATTCACATCCTTGTTTCCCTCGGATTTGGATCTAGCAGATTCAAGCCCCTCTTTTGAATGTAAAGTTTCTCCCAAGTGAAAATCATCCTAGTGGCTTCCTTTCTCTCTCCTAGGTGGGGAGTCACTAGGATCCAAGTTTCCACTTTACATTTTGGTGAACCCGACATCTTACACATTAATTATGATTTCTCATTCTTAGATCTGATTAATTGCAATTTGGATTTCAAATTTTTATTTTCAAGTTTGATCTATTTGCAAATTTTAGAGGTTAATTGCATAAAAACCTTAGTTTTTCATTTTGAGAAAACTAAGCTTGTGCTCGGTGTAAAATTTTAATTGCTTGTTACAAGATCTGATTTGTATTTCAAAATTGCAATTCAAATTTGTCTCTTTATTCTGAAAATTTAGTGGTTAAATCATAAAACCCTAATTTTTAAGATCTTTTCTTTTTTGACCTTTGACTGCAATTTTGACCAATCTAGACATATCCAAATCGGCTATTTTTTTGGATTTCACGTTAAAATCCTAATCTCTGCCATCCCTGAAAATTTTGAAAATAGTTGGTTGGACTGTGTGCGTTCCCGCCACGATCCTCGGTTTTTTTCTCAAAATTTCAGGACACGAAATTGACTATATTTTTCTGCTCAAATCAAGAAAATTAGTGTACTTTATCAATTTTAACACTCTCTAAGGTCGAAGACAAATTCACAATTCATCAGTCACATATTAAAATTAATTTTCATAAAAAGGTCCTAATTTTAGATCTGTTTTTCCAGCAAATTTAGATTTCAATTAAGAGACTTTTAATGGCAATTAATAAATTGGGTTTACTTGCTCTTTCACAAGTGATTACATTAATTTTTGCATATATTTATCATGTGTTAGATAAGAGTTTCTTCTATTTCCTATTGCTTCTCTTTCTTCATAGCACTTGGTCATATTGTGTTGTTAGGATTTCAAAATTATTTTCTTTTCAATTAGATCTCAAAGCTTTCATGTCTCATTTATGTTGCATTATGGTGATGTTGTTAACAAAATGCATTTCCTATGTTAATCACCTTAAAGAATTGGAAGATCCTAAACCTAAAAATCCTAATTCTTGTACCTCTCCTAGCATATCTTGTGTGAAAGAAATGAGATCTGATGCTTTACCCAATGATATTTTTACAAGAGAGAAAGCATTGGAAAGTAATATGGATCCATCTTCTTCTTCTTCTACGCATACCCTTGACAAGAGGGGAAATATGAAAACATCAACATTCTTACATCTTTAGATCCTCCTTATTCTCCTAGGACCTATCTTCAACATCAAAGTCTATGTAGGGAGGATGATGTCATGCATTTTATTCATGACCTTTCCCCTCGCATAGAAATCACTAAAAATGAGCTTTTAGATGATGAAGATGTTCTTCCCAATCTTCCAAAAAGGATAAGCTTGATAAAGGCAAAGAGATTCTCATTCCACATGATACTCCTCCTTACACATCAGATTTCAAAGAAATTCATGATCTTTTTCCTCCATCTAGTCAATTGCAACATTCTTATAGTCATGGCTTTCATATAATTACAAAACAAGGTTTTAAAGGACAGAGAATTGGGAAATTTGAGCATGGAATTCATGTCCCTATAAATCCTCCTACACAAACTACTAAAAGAGGCCTAGGAAGTGGTACCCCTCTTTCTATGGACGAATTCCTTAGACTTCAAAACTTTAAAGATTACCTTCAAAAACAACAAATCAAGAGAGCCCGCAAGAATGCTTCTTCTTCAAAGAGTCCTTTTTGTTAATTTCATCAAACCCATGACCATAATGTTGATGATTGCCTGATTTTCAAAAATCTATTCAAGATGGCATAGAAAGTGGCAATTGCAACATTCTTATAGTCATGGTTTTCATATAATTACAAAACAAGGTTTTAAAGGACAGAGAATTGGGAAATTTGAGCATGGAATTCGTGTCCCTATAAATCCTCCTACACAAACTACTAAAAGAGGCCTAGGAAGTGGTACCCCTCTTTCTATGGACGAATTCCTTAGACTTCAAAAATTTAAAGATTACCTTCAAAAACAACAAATCAAGAGAGCCCGCAAGAATGCTTCTTCTTCAAAGCGTCTTTTTTGTTCATTTCGCCAAACCCATGACCATAATGCTGATGATTTCCTGATTTTCAAAAATCTATTCAAGTTGGCATAGAAAGTGGCAAAATTAGAATTATGGATAATGAAACTCCTTGTTCTAACAAACCTTCTTCTTCATAGGAAGATTATATTTACCATCCTAATAGATTAGCTACAAGAATCTATTGGAGATTGAAATATGACAAGAATGTTTCCTTTCCTCCTCAAAATAAAACCAAAAATCTTAAGCAAGTGAAAGGTATTGAATATTGCATTTTTCATTATTTATATTCACATTCTATTGGAAAATGTTATGCATTTAAGAAATTTGTTCAACTACAATATGATCTTGCACACATTTGTCTCACAGAAGATCTAGTTGTATTTCTTGGTAAAAACAATGTGCCTTAGCACTTCTTTTCCCTTCATGTTTCTCCTTATCATATGGCATAATTAGCCCATTTCACAGGGACTCTTTATCATTAGTGGTGGTATTGTTTCACTTTAACACACTTTGGGGCAGCAACATGAAGTCCATTTTTCTTCTTCTTTCTATACATTTATATCTATCTTTGTGCATCATTCATTATTAGATCTCTTTTATTGCATAGGGTTATTCTTATGTGAGCATATAATTGTTCTTTGGTTTCCCTTTTTTCTTGGAGAGGGGCATCTTTAATGATTACTACACTTCTTCTCTTTCCCTCATTCTCTTGGAAATCTTACCTATTCTATGGTTTCGATTATTCGCAAGTATGATATTCCCCTTAGCAGGGAATGATCTCTTGAGAATTATGTATCCTTTCCTTGAGAGGATTTTCTTCCACTTGGATAGCATGTCACTTGAAACTAATCACCATCAGAACATGTGTAATGTTTCTCCTTGTTCTCCTCACTTGGGGGGCAAGGATTTTCACTCCTTTCCCTTTCTTTATTTTTTTATCATTATTTCCTTTAGGGGCTTCATTTTTCATATGTGATTATCATTTCTTACAATGGTATGCTTTTATGATTAATCCCCCTTGGGAATATATGATGCTTTTTCTCTCTTCCTTTCAAAGATTACCACTTCTTGAGACGTGTATTTTACATTTACTAATGTCTTTTCTTGCATGTTTTCATGTAAGTTCATTGCACATTTTGCTTATGTCTATTCTCTCTCTAGTAAGTTGTGTAAGCTCTTCTCATTGTCCCTTAGCTTGGGGGGAAATGATCCTTCTCTCTCTCTTTCTCTAGGGATCCACTTTACCCTATTAAGTGGATGGTGTGAGTTCTATTACTGGATGTCATTCCTTGTGTAGAATTATTGGTTATTGGCTTGAGGATTCTCTCTTATACAAGAAGTGTTAATCCTTTACTACGACCTCTTTTTTACACTTGGTAATGTACATCTATGATAAATCCAACCATCCCTCTGGGGGATAAATGTGAGTCATCCCTCATCAAGAATCCCTTTCACCTAGAAATAGGAGGAAGGATTGTATTCTTGTTCTTTCCTTTTCTTGTTCTAGAAGATGTTATATTTTTCTAAGACAACTCCTCTTGGGGGTAGATGTCTTTTGAACAAAGATCTCTTCTCCTCCAAGGATCACCTTTACACTTACAGCAAGAAATCTCTTTTCAACTATCTTATCCTTGCTTGAAGAGTATTCCCTCTCTTGCTTGGATTTATGACATTGTTGCATAGTGGATATCTTCTTTGTGATGAAGGTAGGTATCCTTGTTCTTATTTCGTTAAGATATCAACATTAGCCTATGTTGACATCTTAAGGGGGGAGCACCCACACTGCTCCTTTGTACTTTACTTCTCCCATGCATTGAATAGTGGGACATTCTTGGAACCAGAGGGAAACCTCTTAGAGAAAGATGTCATCACTTTTTGTACAGTGGGTCATTCTGGGAACCAGAGCATGGTCTCTTAAAGTGAGATGTCTTCACTTATTCTTGTCTTGTACAGTGAGACATTCTTGGAACTAGAGGGAAACCTCTTAGAGCAAGATGTCATCACTTTTCTCCTGTATAGTGGGTCATTCTCAGAACCAGAGCATGGTCTCTTAGAGAGAGATGACGCCACTTTCTCTTTTATGCGGGGTGATTATTCTCAGAACCAAAGCACGGTCTCTTAGAGTGAGATATCACACCTTTCTTGACACTTGTACTATACATTCTATACAAGTTGTAGCGTACTCGGGCATAGAATCCTATGAGGCACTACGAACCTCACTTGCACACACACACATGAGGTTGAGTGGAACTCACAATGTTCTCACTCTCTCTCTTTACATGGATCACCTAGACAGGCTCTAGGGGTGAGATTTTCCATGTCCTCTCCATGGATCACCTAGTTTTAGTGGCGAGACGTCCATGGTTTCTTTCTCCTTCACTTTTCTTCTCATGGATCACCAAAGTGTGTATTCATGTTCTCTCTCTTCTTCCTCTCACAAACTCATAGTTTTAATAGTGATAATTAATGGATGATGTCAGCTTTGCACTTTTATGTGATTGCTCGTGTTTATGTAATGGCATTGGTCTTTGGGTCCTGATTAGTTGTTGAGACATCTAAGCTCGAGATCTCTTCGTCTAGTTAGTTTATCGTCTTGTGTCTTGTTCTTGTCATGTGTCTTTTTGTGCTTTGTCTTTGTTTTTGTGTGTCTTGTGCCTTTTTGTTTTGTGTTCTCTTGCATATGTTGGCATGAGTTGAGACCCTAAGATTGGGGACTTTTTGCTCCTCAATATTGGTGGTGTCTTATACTCCTCGTAGCATTGCTCTGCGTCTCTCATCTTCATCTCTCTATTTTCTCTACTTTACCGGAAGTAGTAATTGTAGACACCTAAAATTGTCATGTCTAATTAAATAAATATCTTTATTTATTTAATTATTTAAGCTGAATTCTTCTATTAATTAAATAAATCTTTATTTATTTAATTAATTCATTAACCCTCTTCTAGCCTTATTTCTCATTTAAATAAATACTTTTATTTATTTAAATTCTCCTTTTCCTAAATTAAATAAATACTTTTATTTATTTAATTATCCCACTTCTTCTATTAATTAAATAAATCTTTATTTATTTAATTAATTCATTAGCCTTTTCTACCCATGACACGTGTCATTCATCTCTTAATTCCTACACTACCTACCCTCTCATTATTTTCTTATTTCCTCTACCTACCCTCTAATCATAGCCGATCATTTATCTTTTACACCTCTTAATCTTATCCCTCCATTTCTTATAGTGTCTTCTATATAAGGAGATGCTTCCTTCATTATCGACCCTATGCATTCTAATCAAGTATCCTAACATTCAAACTTTCATATGTGATCCTACTTACAACCACATTTCCATTCTTTGTTGAGCTCTTGTGCACACATAAAATATGAGAGCAAATATATCAAGAAAGATCAATGGAGATCCAAACCCTATTGGACATGTGATGGTATAATCTTTGTGATTTCATTTGATTTGCATTGTCTTAGGTAATCTTCATATGTTATGGTGGATCTTTGTTGTTGTTAGGCTAGGGTTTTGTGGTTGAATTCATTTAGTCTTTCAATATTGTTGTTTCCACTTTTCACCATAAACATTTTGGCACGCCCGGTGGGACTCTTGTCCCTTTTGCATTTCACATCTTTCGTTGCAAATTTTGTGTTTTTGAAGTTGTAGATCTGACATTTCCGACAACATTTCGACAATTTTCGCGTCTGCGCATTTTGAGATCGCGCTTCTAATTTTCTACTGCATCTGTGAACCTCTAAATCTCGTCTATGTTTCTGACAGTATTTTTCATTTTCCAGATTGCAGGTTTTCATTATAGGTGCGTCTATGGGCAGTTTAATCACGTCTAAGAGATTTAGTCGCGTCTGTGATCATTTTAATCGTGTTTGTGTTTTGTAGATTTTACTGTTTTAATTTTTTTTTTGCAAAAATGCGCCTGTGGGGTGTTGAAACACGTCTATGTTCTAGAACCGCGTCTATGTTCCAAAACCGCATCTGTGTAGGGTAAAATTGTGTCTGTGTATCAGCTTTTGCATCCTGGTCTTTTATCCATTTTTAGGGTTTTACTTCGTTATTCGGATTTCAGATCTGGTTTATATTGAGCTAACATCTTTTGATCTAACTAATGAAATCGGTGGAGCTTGTCTTGAAAGCAAAATCATTTTGTCGAAGGCCCCTATTTCACAAAGTCTTTTGGATCTAAAATTTACCTAACTTGTGTGCTTGCAGGAAGGGGTGATCATTTGAAACAATCCAAACTACCAACAGATCTTTGTTGCAGGACCTTGGCAAGGGTTTTTTGGATCTTTATTGTGTGCCTTGTTTTCATAGACTAGCAAACACTTCAATTGGTGCACTAAAATTGAACTAGTATCTTTTGTGTCTTGAGCAATAGGCTCTTTTTGTTTAATCTCTAGAGGGTCTATCTCCCCGTGTGGTCATTAGGACTACTAGTGAGGAGAGGACGACCCAAGTGGTAGCGAGGAAAACCCACCTCTTTCAAACCACTATAAACAACTGTATCCATGGTGAAAACCATGGGTAACGTGTGCTGATTAGTTCATACCGACACTATGTTTCCCCATAAACCCGTTTGATCAAATTTATTTGTTGTTGTAGGGCGTAACCCCTACCAGTTGGGAGCCTTCTATATTTAAAGAGTTGAAAGTGTCACATGTATGGCCACACAAGCGGATGCCCTTACTAGCACCTTTTTGTTTTAGAAGCCAAAATCCTTCTAGTTGTTGGGTCAAGAGGTCGGACCTCTAGAGTGACCCACACACATACAGTTCTTAGTAGAGATACAAAGTTCACAATAGGGAGTTTTCATGGGGACTGATGCTTGGCTGCCCCGAGAAGTGAGTGCCGAGGGTGGAGCCAGTGGGGTCAAGCATCTAAGTGTCCACTCTAAATAGCGTAGCCTCGGGGGAAACCCCATGTGGGATCAACAACTATTGTCCTAGCCAGCCATAAGAATTGTTCCTGTCTTATTTTGAACAATCAAAAATTCAAGACCAAACACCAAAACATTGTGTCTTTTGTGTCTTCAAGTGTATGCAAAAATTTTTTACATCAAACAACACACTTTCTTGGGAGTCATTTTTGAGTCTAAACACTTGCAAACATTGAGTCTTCATCAACATTGTGTCCTCTTGTCACGGAAATACAGTCAAAATTTCAGATTGGGTCACAACAAGCAACTTCACACATTGGAAAAATTGCACAAAGTTTTCAGAAATGCGTCTGTGTCTAACATAATAGCGTCTATGTTGTCTAACAGCGTCTGTGAAGGGCAGAAACGCGTTTGTGTTCTTTTGAGCAACATTCATTTACAAAATCTCATAAATGCATCTGTGTCTGCTAGAATAGTGTCTGTGTCATTAAATCGTGTTTGTGAAGGGAAGAAACGTGTTTGTGTTCTCTTGAGAAACATTGCATTTACAAAATCTCATAAACGTGTTTGTGTCTTATAGAACCACGTCGGTGTCATTAAATCGCGTCTATGAAGTATATAGGCATGTCTGTGTTCATAATTGAAAAACTTACAGTCCAGCAAACAAGAACAATCAGTTTCAAATTTCTTGAGCTTCCTAGGTTATTTCTCCAGGTTTTCATCTAGCATTCAACCTATTTCTGGGTCTCACAGAGTCCATCATTTCTTTACACCTTACATTACATTCACATTTATCTAAACTTGAGTCAAAAGGTCACTTGCTTGTCCTCATCATACTTTGTCAACAAATTACATACAACAACATTTTGCTAAGTGGTCCCTCATCAAGGTCTATCACCTTTGGGTCTCATTTGGTCTTACTTAGAGTCAAGGTCAACTTACCTCATCAAGAGAAACTATCATCTCTTTGGAAGCCACACCTACTCTACTACATACATACTTGGTCTTACACTTTGGACATTGCAAGTAAACCTCAGATTCATTTACATTCCATCCAACTCTTGGTCTTCCATACTCTTTCCATTTTCATCTAGTTTAAAAAAAATTTGGTCAATACCTAGTTCATGGTTGAAACCCATTCCCAAAAATCTAGGAGAGAATCTAAAGAGGCTCAAGAGTCCGCAAACATGAGTTCCTATGAGTATGACAATGATGTCTTTTTCAATTCTGATCATACTGCATTACCTGACATGGATGCTTATAGAAACATTCCAAATGTTGAGAATGTGGACACTACAAACAACAATGATACACACAATGACAATATGGACAACATTTTAGTACATTCAGTAGAAGTGGAAGACTCCATTATGGATCCCCGTTTCAATAGATTGGTTGAGGAAATAATGAGGAGAGATAGACAATACTTCTTACAAGTGATGCCACAAAGTTGAGCCAAGATCCCTCATGATTTTGACATGTCTCAAATAATGGAAAATCGACCTTTGCAACAACCTCACTCCAACATGGATCAAAGGAGGCCTAATAGTGGAGGCACTAGAGGACCACATCTTGTGCCTGAATCACCATCATCTTTGTTTCAAAAACCAGAGGTCCCATACACACATGGTCAATCATATGATACTCACCTTCGCAGACCATTATGGAAGTCTTATGCAGAAAGATATACTCAATCATGTTCCAATGTTAAGGACCAACAACCAAAGCAATTTGATATCCAAAGGCATGATCAAAATTTGGACACAAGGAAACCCTATGTAAAATTTGGGGGCAACACATTAGAACAAAATCATGACATGCCTGTAGAGTATGGTATACAAGGACAAAACAGATATTCCATTCCTCATCATGACTCTATACCAAGTGGTCCTTATATGTAGCATCATTATAGACCTCCTCCATATGAACATGTGTATGATCAATACCATCCATATATGCAACATGCCCCTCCTCCACCCAGTGGTTTAGGCATGGGATATGGTCCAAGAAGTCGATCTCCACCTAAGAACAATTTGGAGCAGCAAATTAAGGACTTACAAAAGAAAATGGAGGACATAAATACACTGAAGCCAACGTACACAATGAGAGACATATGTCCTTATCTATTTGACAAAAGAATTTCAATGCCTCCATTTCCTACACACATTGTGACACCTAAGTTTCATAAGTACAGAGGAAAAGGGGATCCTAAGGCACATATAAGACAATTTTTCACAACTTGCATTGAGGTAGCAATAGAAGAGACATATTTGATGAGATTATTCCCACAGAGCTTAGGTGATCAAGCTATGGAATGGTTCTCCCAACTTCCACCTGGAATTAAGTCATGGGGTGACTTAGCAGAGGCATTTATCCAACATTTCTCATACAACATAGAGATAGACACATCAGTCACTACTTTGTGCAACACCAAACAAAAGGATGGAGAATCTTTTTCATCATTTTTACAAAGATGGAGAAATCTAGCCAGCAGATGCTCTTGTGAAATTCCACAAAAACAAATAGTAGAGATATTCACTCAAAATGTTAACAAAGACATTGGTTATTGTATATGGTGAAAATGGATAACAATAATAACGATATTGAAAGACTAAATGAATTCAACCACAAAACCCTAGCCTAACAACAACAAAGATCCACCATAACATATGAAGATCACCTCAGACAATGCAAATCAAATGAAATCACAAAGATTATACCATCACATGTCCAATAGGGTTTGGATCTCCATTCTTCCTATCTCCATTGATCTTGCTTGATATATTTGCTCTCATATTTTATGTGCACAAGAGCTCAACAAAAAATGGAATGTGGTTGCAAGTAGGATCGTAGTGTAGTCAAGTGCATAAAATTTATTAGGGTTTGATAATGAAGGAAGTATCTCCTTATATAGAAAACACTATATGAAATGGAGGGATAAGATTGAGAGGTGTAACAGGAGGTCGGCTATGATTAGAGGGTAGGTAGAGGAAATAATAAAATAATGAAAGGGGTAGGTAGTATATGAATTAAGAGATGAATAACATGTGTCATGGGTAGAAAAGGTTAATGAATTAATTAAATAAATAAATATTTATTTAATTAATAGAAGAAGTGGGATAATTAAATAAATAAGATATTTATTTAATTTAGGAAAAGGATAATTTAAATAAATAAATGTATTTATTTAAATGAGAAATAAGGCTAGAAGAGGATAAATGAATTAATTAAATAAATAAATATTTATTTAATTAATAGAAGAATTAGGCTTAGATATTTATTTAATTAGACTGGACAATTTTGGGTGTCTACATTTTGCCCCTCTTTGCGACAATGCGGCTTGTCGCGTTGTTTCAAAGAAGATAAGATGAACTGATACAAAGTTTCCCCAAGATGGGAATGATATGCCCCCTCGAGAGATTGGATGAAAATGTCTGAAAAGATTGCAGACAATCTCTCGATAAGAAAGAAAGGCTAGAATGGACTGACCGGATAAAGTGACAAAGTCACGAGATAAAGAATATTGACTCGAGAGACGAGGGCTAGGGCTAGGGTAGTCTATAAGATAGACCACAAGGGAAAATACATCCTCATTGTCATCCACACATCCACGAGAGCAGAGTGCAGAGCGAAAGTAGAGCAGTAGCAGTCAGCAGCGATGGCCTTTGTTCACAGATTCGACCGCGTTCGCCGATTTCAAAGGCCGACAGAGGCAGGAGAGCCGGTAAGTACCACAAAACCTCCTTGTACTTTCATGCATTTATTGTTGTCATTAATGCATGCTAGGTAATGTAATAAATGTGCGTTTATGTCAGGAAAACGCGTTTGTGTCCAAAAATGTGAATTTTTGTCTTCTAGGTCAAATCGGCAGTTCTGTGATGAACATACACTGTCGATTGGATAAGCTGCTGAGAGGATACACTCAAGCAGGTCCTCTAGGGAAGACTAGGATAGATCAAGGCACTTTGTGATGAACAGTGAGTACCAAGATAGAGTACTTTGTGATGAACAGTGAGTACTAAAATATGAGCAGCACTTTGTGATGAACAGTGAGTGCAAATGTGAGGAACACTTTGTGATGAACAGTGAGTGCAAAACGCGTAGTACTTTGTGATGAATAGGGAGTACCACTAGGATAGAAGCAACACTTTGTGATGAACAGTGAGTGTCACTAGGGTAGATAGCAATATACATTTGGATAAAAAGTAGCATTTTGTGATCAACAGTGAATGTCACGATGACTGACATGATTGATTTGCTTGACTGCAGAAGTATTTGCCTATGCTAGAGTCACGGGAGAGATTCCCATCGACTTAGAGGTTGCAACCTGAGTTGACAGCTGAGGACCGAGCTACAATTGAGGCTATGGGATTGAGACATATTCTGTATGTGCCTGAGGTTCGGGCGAACATGGGACTGCTGACTGCACTGGCGGAGAGGTGGCACTTTGAGACTTGTACGTTCCATTTGCCGATGGGGGAGATGACAATCACCCTGGAGGATGTATATAGGATTTTGAGGATACCGATTGATGGGGAGCTGATTCCCTATGATCGAGGTGGAGATAGGGAGGCCCTGATATGAGTGTTCTAGGACCCAGGACTGGAGATGAGGGTAGGGCAGGTGGCTTGGGACACTATGAGAGCTACAGGATTGGCGCTGCTAGTAGTGATAGGAGGAGCGATCAGTGGGTTCCTGTGTCCTAATAGAGTGACACGAGGGTTGGTTGTGGGCTGGGGAGGTACACTAGAGACACTGGTGACACAGCACACCAGATATGCTTGGGGACCGTGTGTGTTGGCACACCTCTACTATGAGCTGCATCAGTTTGTATACCACGGATCAGTGGGATTGGGCTGCGGGGTGACATTGTTACAGGTGTGGGCCTATGAGCATCTGCCAGTGACGAGACCGATACATTTCAGAGGCAGAGGTCACAGACATAGTTTTGTTCACTTATACGACATGATCACGTCGCAGCCACGGATTGGCAGGCTAGAGCACTGGCGGCGGGTGATTGATGACATCGATATGGTCATATGGAGGCCATACCTGGGATGCGAGCAGTGGGAGGACGATGCAGTAGAGCTTCCCTACACCTTCCGGAGCAGGTACCTAATTGGGCGAATGCCCTATGTGCTGGAGAGGTAGCTAGTGGATAGGGTTGGCAGGCAGTTTGGCAGGATTCAGCGGATGCCACGGGGTTCAGGCATGTATGCACGGACTGTGAGAGATTAGGCGTAGTTTGAGCCCTTATTATCATATGATCAGGCTGTTACATAGCTTGTAGAGATGATGCCCCTACCCTGAGACATGTGGCCAGAGATCCAGGATGCCAGCATGGATGCTGAGTACACAGCATACTGGGTCGAGCATCCATTCCCACGCGTGACGGATTCAGGAGAGCTATTAGATGGAGATGGTGGTGGGGATGATGATGATGATGGAGCTGATGGGGGTAGAGGCCGACGGAGGAGGAGGGGGGTAGTTGGAGAGAGGAGGGTTGCACCGCGGAGGGAGGGTGGAGAGGATAGGCAGGCTCGGGTGGTGAGGGGTCGTGGTGGATTGCTGCTATAAGTGACAGTAGCATAGGGTCCCAGACAGGTGCAGGTACAGATACAGGGACAGGTACCAGTATAGGCACCAGTACAGGTACCAGTACAGGCATAGGCACAGGGGCAGGCCGAGGAGGATGAGCTGACGGAGCTGAGGGAGATCTGCCAGGGACAGGCAGATGAGATCCAGGAGTTGGAGAGGGAGAGGGATAGGCTCAAGAGGCGGCTCTGAGATACTGAGCAGGAGCGAGACCAGGCCATTTAGGGCTACATAAAGGCTGAGACAGCACTGAGGGCTAGGAGGCAGGCAGCAGAGGACACAGGGGCCGGATATGCCTATGTTCTGTGGGTAGGGGAGGATATTGCCTACTGGCGGGATCTCTATTATGGTGTAGTGCCAGCTAATCAGCGGGTGAGGAGCTTCCATAGGCCATCGCGGACAGCGACAGCTACGGGAGGGAGCCGGAGGAGACAGGCATCTAGTGGTGGGGATATGGGTCCTCCACCACCACCAGATAGAGGGGACAGGAGGGATGATCTTGGGGCGGGTCCTTCGGGGGCTCAGATTCCATCAAGACCAGCCGGCTCCGAGGGAGGGAGTTCATCATAGCCGTAGAGGGCTCCCTATGTATCAGGTTTGTACCATTTTGTATGATGATGTAGACACCTGCGGGTGATTGTAGCCATATGATTTTGACATCATTGTATCATGACACTTTATATATATATATGAGATGATTCATCTTTGTGGCAGCTATATGCATGTGTACCTATGTGATGAGATGTTCTTATGATGTATGTTTTATGATATGGATGCAAATATGTACATGATGCAATGCAATATATACTTTTTTTTGTTCTTTTATGTTTTATATGTGTATGCATGATGCAAATGTGAATGTATGAAATGCAGATGAATATGATAATGCAAATGTAAATTGTGCTAATAGGTGTTGTGTGCAGGATGTGATGCAGTTGTGATATCTATATGTATGTATGAAATGCTTATATGTGGTAATGCAGGTGCGACTACATGAAATGCAAATGTTTTTGGTGTGTCATTATACTCAGTCATGTGATAGCAGGCTACGCGGACTCGAGAAGGATGATGGAAGTCAATCAAGAAAGGGGGATGAAAGACAGAAGATATGAAAGTGAAAGAGCTTCTTGTGCATTATCATCATTGAGTTGTATTATGGCAAGTAGGTTATGATAATCGAGGCATATGTTTGACACAGAAAGTCATTGTACCTGTTTGCATGGAGATAAGACAGTCACAAACAAGGAATGCCCCAGTTCATACTAGACTCACAGTGTCCTCATATCCTTGGACAAGTCATAGCATTACTAAGAGACAATCCACAGATAGCAAATACAAATAGGTGACGATACCCCATCCTCGCCGTTCTAGTCAAAGACATCCTGGAGATAAAATCTCTAGTCAGAGACATCCTGGAAAAGCTAAAAGACATGTCACCAAAAAAGATGAAATCAAAAGAAAACCAAGACTCGACACCAACATCCACTGTAGTCCTCAATTTTAGTGTCTCTTGTCACTTGTATAAGTCTTATTTGATTGTGGTCACAATGTTTACTGTCACAGAAAGGATAGATAGCACTTAACCATAATGTTGTCTGAGTCTGTTGAAAGATTTGATTTGTTGAAGCCCATTGTTGCTGCTGTATCTCATCTGAAACTGGCTGAATCCATGAAACTGATACTTTATTGCGGAGAAGATGAAACTTTATTGCTGATTGGCGATGTAGATGCTGCTTTATTGTGCGCGGATAGACTGAAGGAAGCTGGAAGAAACTGTACTCCTCGAAACATGTGATGTTCTTAGTTCCACACCCGTCACTAGATGTAGGATTTGCCTTAGCCACAGATAGGAGCTGATTTATTATGAATGGAAAGGGATGAAAAGGAATGTTTATTATGAATGACGAACCAATCTTGGGTAGATCAATAACAAGCCATGATGGAAATGGGTAAGTTTATTATGAACGAATAGGTTGTGAGTGTGTGCAAAGTGAAAGGATGAAAGTGAATCCTGAAGGAGGGAGGAGCAATGTCTCTACACATGGCGTTGGTGACCCAGTTTTCACCATGGTACTTGCCCAGGGCGCCACCGAAGTGGTTTTCACCATTGGACGAAATTATTTCTCTTTACTTTTTTCGATTTTTCAATGTTTTTTGTGTCACAAGGCGCCTGTTTGCCAAGTTTTCACCAAGTAACGATTTTTTTGTTTTATAATTTTTTTGTATTTTTGAATTTTTTTGATTTTTTTTGTATTTTTTGAATTAGGATACTCTGAAGAGCTATGTGTAAAACCTGCGAAGGTGCATATTGTTGATAGGATCCTCCAAAGGTTCACCTTTTGTAGTTGAGAGCTGATATGCCCCAGATCCATATGTTGTTGTAATGATGTAAGGACCAAGCCAATTTGGTTCGAACTTGCCCTTCTTCTCTCTGTCTTGCTGATTTTTGGGGTTTTCTCTGAGAACCAAATCACCTACCTCAAATGTGCGAGGCTTGACCTTATGATTGTAGCTGCGACTCATTCATTGTTGGTAAGCCTTGAGATGATTAAAAGCAGTTTGTCTTCGTTCATCCAGTAGTTCAAGCTCTTGTAAGCGAGAGACCCTATAGTCTTCATCACTTATGATGTTTTGCAAAGAGACCCGTAAAGAGGGTAGCTTGACCTCAATAGGCAAGATGGCTTTAGCGCCATAGACAAGTGAATAGGGTGTAGCTCCTATAGGTGTGCGGACACTTGTGCGGTATGCCCAAAGTGCAGGATTAAGTTGGATATGCCAATTATGGCCAGCGTCGTCGACTGTCTTTTTGAGGATTTTAAGGATTGTTTTGTTAGACGCCTCAGCTTGACCATTACCTTGGGAGTAATATGGTGTGGAGAAATGATGGCAAATATGGAAGCAGTCACAGAGTTCACGAACATCCTGATTTTTGAAGGAACGCCCGTTATCAGTGATAATGGAAACAGGAATACCGTATCAGCAAATGATATAGTTGAGGATGAATGTAGCAATCTGTTTTCCCATGACTTGTGTGAGAGGCACGGCTTCATTCCATTTTGTGAAATACTCTGTGGCAGTGATAATGAATTTATGACCATTGGAAGGAGGGTGAATCTTGCCTATGAGATCAAGTCCCCACTGAAAAAAGGGCCAAGGAGACGCAATTGGTTGAAGTTCTTGTGCTAGTGCATGTATGAGGTCTCCGTGAATTTGACATTGCTTACATTTCTTGACAAAATGATATGAGTCTTTTTCCATATTGGGCCAGTAATATCCAGTCCTGATGAGTTTCTTGGCCAAGGTAGGACCACTAGCATGTGGACCACATATCCCTTCATGTACTTCACGTAACGCAATCTGAGCTTCGTCACTTTCTAAACATCGAAGAAGAGTGCCATCTAGACCTCGCCGGTATAGGATATCAGCTAAAATGACATATCGAGAGGATTGGCGAATGAAAGTGTGACGTTGGTTATTTGATAAATCAGGAGGTAGGGTATTGTCACGAAGGTATGTGAAAATGGAACCATATAACTGGGACTCGGGACCGACGACACATATCATCTCAGTAGGCATGATCTCATATGAAGGAACCAAAAGGTTATCCACCAAGAACTCATAGCGGGTCTCATTTGGAGGTAGATCAATCAGTGAAGCAATTGTAGCCATGGCATCTGCGGCGCGATTCTTCTCTCTTGGTATCTGCTCAGCTGTGTACTCGGCATCCATGTCGGCATCCTCGATCTCCGGCCACATGTCCCAGGATAGGGACATCATCTCTACAAGTTGTGTAACAGCCTGATCATATGATAATAGGGGCCCAAACTGCACCTGATCTCTCACAGTCCATGCATACATGCCTGAACCTCGTGGCATCCGCTGAATCCTGCCAAACTGCCTGCCAACCCTATCCACTAGTTGCCTCTCCAGCACATAGGGCATCCGTCCAATCAGGTACCTACTCCGGAAGGTGTAGGGAAGCTCTACCGCATCGTCCTACCACTGCTCACATCCTAGGTATGGCCTCCATATGACCATATCGATGTCATCAATCACCCACCGCCAGTGCTCTAGCCTGCCAATCCGTGGCTACGACGTGATCATGTCGTATAAGTGAACAAAACTGCGTCCGTGACCTCTGCCTCTGAAATGTATCGGTCTCGTCACTGGCAGATGCTCATAGGCCCACACCTGTAACAATGTCACCCCGCAGCCCAATCCCACTGATCCGTGGTATACAAACTGATGCAGCTCATAGTAGAGGTGTGCCATAATTAATAGAAGAATTAGGCTTAGATAATTAAATAAATAAAATATTTATTTAATTAGACTAGACAATTTTGGGTGTCTACAGTTATGACTTGAGAAAAGCTTGTTTGTGCATCTTCAAGGATGTTATTGAAAAAGGCTTAGCAAAAAAGAAGGTCCTAATTGAACAAGGTGTCATCAAAATATTCAAAGAAAACAAAGAGGACTTTAAAGGAAAAGACAAGCCAAGATTTTGGAATAAAAACAAGAACACAGTCAATGATGGTGTTGTTGATGCCAATACAGTACGACCCAAAATTGTTTTTTTTGGATCAAGCTCTACAAACAATCAAGTGAATACTCAAACAAATTCAAAGTCACAAAGCAAGTACACTCCATTGGGAGAACCACTTGAATCAGTCTTCAAAAAGCTAGTGGCAAACAAGATAATAACAATTCCAGATTTGCCTCCATATGAGCCAAAGGTCAAACCAAATTGGTGGAATGATGATGAATATTGTGAATTTCATAAAAGCAAGGGACATAAAACAAGAAATTGCCATCGATTGAAGAACATCATACAAGATCTCATTGATAGATGTGACATTGAGATTGAAGGACACTCATCTAACCAAGAACATGAAATGTTTAAAGAACCATTCCCAAAACATGACAAGGGAAAAGCTAAAGCCACAAATGACCAGACCAACTATACCAGAGCATCCTACAACTATGATGCAACTATCAATCACATTTTGATGGACAATTATGTCTCTACCATTATCATTAAGGACAAAGCGCCTGAGAATTCTACCCAAAGACCCAAGATTGTCCTAAAAGGCATTGGATCTTCTTCTGAACCTACCTCTGAATGTAATGTCACAACTCGTTGAGGTAAATTCACCTTGCAAGGTGCTCCAGCTAAAAACACCACTTCCTTATCAACCGAACCCGAGTATGACCTTGTAGAACAGTTAGGGAAGACACCCACGCTTATCTCCATCCTTGAGCTCTTACATATATCCCCCGCACATAAAGTCATTCTTGACAAAATCTTGAGAGACACTTTTGTCCCTACTGATCTAAACGTGGACCAGTTTCAAGCCATGGTGGGATACCTTTCCATTCCACACTCCCTTACATTTACAGAAGCTAACAACGCCTACGTGAGCCAGCCACATAATGCACCTTTACACATTGAAGCCTTCCTACACAAACATCAAATAAAGCGAGTCCTGATAGATTGAGGAGCAGGCCTAAACATTTGTACATTGAGCACTATTAAAAAATTGGGATATTCGGATAAAGCTGTGAATTCTACAAACAAAATTACCATCAAAGCATATGATGATGAAGAACGTTCATCCAAAGGCACAGTCACATTACCTCTTGGAGTTGGGCCAGTTACAAAGGATGGATATGGTTTGTCAAGTCCTAGACCTGGATCTCACATACAATATATTACTAGGACGTCCTTGGATACATGAGATGAGGGCAGTCCCATCTACATACCACCAATGCATTAAGTTTCCTCACAATGGAGTTGAAATAACAGTTAATTGTGATCCTAATCCATTCATATATTGCAATAAATTGAGACCAAAAACTAAGATGATCATTCCAAGTAATAGAGAAGTTGTCCCTTCTTCTGCATACATTGATCCTGAATCATTAAAACCTTCAACATCAAAACAAGGTGAGCTTAAAGGGAAATATCAGGACAAAGGCATGGGTGAATACACTTTGAATCAAACCATGTGCCTACAACAAGTTATGAGTTCACCAAAAGAATATGGACGGCCACATCCTTCTAAACGGGTATCCATCATTACACTCAAATGGGATACTACTATCTTCCAAAAGTAGGGTGAAGTGGAGGAAGAAGATTTATAAAAAATGCTTTACAAAGATCCTAAAAATGATACACAAGATCACATTAGCATACCATGTGAAAAATATGGCAAAGGATTCAAGATCCTACAAAAATTTGGGTATGATGGCAAAAGTCCTCTTGGCTTAAGAAAGGAAGGCATCATTGAACCTTTACAACCTGAATTGACATTCAAAAAAGAATGCTCGAAAGGACTTGGTTTCATATCTTCCAAGGTCAATGCTCGAAAGACAGAAGAAGCATTAAAAATCAAAGCTACCAAAAATCAACAAGAGAACCGCTATTCCACATACTCCAATGAATGGGAATGGGGTTCGGACAAATCCTCCACCGACTATGAACTCATCGAAACATTCAGAGAACCAAGTGAACCCACAAAAGAAGAGAAATTTTGTAGAAAATTCAAAGTTGGTCAAGAGGCGACCCTTGAGGATCCCACACAGTCCTTGCCTCTAGGTTCCAGGTCGAAATCACGAAGAATGAGAACACCCGTCCCAGAATGCGCTACTAGTGATGATAATTTGGATTCATTCATGATCGAGATAGATGAGGAGAGTTCCAACAATGACCTCGATAACTACCTTGACATACCAGAATATAACTGCATCTTCACCCTTGGTCCTGCCGACTTTGACAAAATTGAAGGCCTTCCCCTTATCCACCACCAACTTATTGACTGGGACCATGAAGGACCTGTACAATTTGACACATTCCAAAATGATGAAGCCTTTATCGACTATCTAGGCATACGAGATGATCTTCCCCCTGGGGACCATAAGGTAGGATACACTATAGAACTCAACATCGTGGCATATTTTGGTGAGGGTGTTGGGCCTTCCAGTCGCAAAAACATAAAAATAAAAACAGATCAAGGGTCTTATGGTGAAAACCACGTTGTGGCGTTGTCTGACCCCAAAAAAATAAAAAGAAAGGATGTATTTGAAGGTGAAAACCTCTTTGAGGCACCCGAAGATGGAAGGCTCGACATTCTCCCAGCATCCTATGAAGAAAAATCATCTATGTTAGTGGTGGAGACCATCAAAACAAACATCAGTACAGAAGAAATTCCACATAACATATTCCTGGCACAATCTCTGATAGAGACAGAAAGACCAAAGTTCATAAGTTTCTTTATGGAGGGACAAATCAATTTTGCATGGTCATATACTGATATGCCTGGATTAGATCTGGATTTAGTAATGCATCATTTGACAGTCAAACCGAGGGCAAAATGAGTCAAACAAAAATTAAGAAAGATGCATCCACAAGTGGCATTATTAGTCAAAGCAGAGCTTGAAAAATTATTGGATGTCGGATTCATACGCCCAATTGACTATCCTAAGTGGATTTCCAACTTAGTACCTAACAGCAAACCAGATCGAAGCATCAGAATATGCACAAATTTCAGAGACATCAACAAAGCGTGTCCTAAGGATGATTTTCCATTACTAAATATTGATCTGATCATAGATCTCACAGCAGGTCATGCGATGTTATCTTTAATGGATGGATTCTCTGGCTATAATCAAATAAAAATTGCATCTGAGGATCAACACAAAACAACATTTACTTGTCCTTGGGGAACTTTCTGCTGGAATGTCATGCCCTTCGGGCTCAAGAATGCAGGTGCTACATATCAAAGAGCCATGACTACTATCTTTCGTGATCTCATGCACGTTACTATGGAAGATTATGTTGATGACCTTTTGGGAAAATAAATAGATAGAGATACACATTTGGACATACTTTTAGTCATTTTTGATCGGTTGGAAAAGTACAAAGTAAGATTAAACCCAAAGAAATGTGTCTTTGGAGTAACCTCCAGGAAGCTCCTGGGATTCATTGTTTCAAAAAAGGGAATTGAAGCCGATCCAACAAAAGTCAAAGCCATCCTAGAGATGCAACCACCAAGAAATATCAGTCAACTTCGATCTTTGCAAGGGAGACTCCAGTCCATACGAAGATTCATAGCACAACTTGCGGATAAATGTCATCCTTTTCAGCATTTGCTACACAAAAACATCAAATTCAAATGGGATGATAACTGTCAACAAGATTTCTAGATACCCAAAGATTATCTTCTGAATTCGCCAGTCTTGATGCCACCAGTTCTGGATCAACCCCTATTATTATACATATCCGCAACTTCAACAGCACTGGGGGCACTCTTAGCTCAACAAGGTACTGAAGGCAGTCTACTACAATAGTCGCACTTTGGTGGGATATGAGCTAAACTACACACCCATTGAGCGTGCATGCCTCATTGTGGTCTTTGCTTCGCAAAAATTATGACATTACATGCTAACTCATAAGACTAAGTTGGTTGCAAGGATCGATCCATTGAAATATCTTCTCAACAAAGCAAAGCTTATTGGTCGACTAGCCAAATGGGTGATGCTCCTGAGTGAATTCGACATTGAGTATGTGGATAGAAAAACAATAAAAGGACAAGCTATCGTAGATCAATTAGCAGATGCTCCTATGATAGATGGTGCTCCTCTAACTTTAGAATTTCCAGATGAATCCATCTTGACAGTATCACACACAAAGCCTTGGCAACTATACTTTGACGGCTCATACACACAGCATGGTGCAGGAGCTGGCATCCTCTTCATCACACCTCAAGGGGATTCCATACCAAAATCATATCGATTGTTATTTCCTTGCACTAATAACATAGCAGAATACGAGGAATTAACAACTGGATTACGGATTGCAGGTCAGTGGAAGATCCAGGAACTTCATATTTTTGGGGACTCTCAACTTGTAATTCGTCAAACAAATGATGACTATCAAACAAAAGATGAAAAGCTAATGCCTTACAAACAAATGGTGGATGACCTGAAACAACATTTCGTGAAATTAGACTTTGAGCAGATACCAAGAGAGCATAATCAAGCCGCAGATGCCATGGCTACCATTGCTTCACTAATAGATCTAGCACATAATGAAACCCGCTATGAGTTCTTGGTGGATAACCTTTTGGTTCCCTCGTATGAGATCACTCCTACTGAGATGATATGTGTCGTTGGTTCTAATTCCTAGTTATATGGTTCCATTTTCACATACCTTCGTAATAATACCCTTCCTCCTGACCTATCCAACAATCAACGTTGCACTTTCATTCGCCAAGCTTCTCGATATGTCATTTTAGCCGATATCCTATACCGTCGAGGTCTAGATGGCACTCTTCTTAGATGTTTAAAAAGGGAGGAAGCTCAGATTGCGTTACATGAAGTTCATGAAGGGATATGTGGTCCACATTCTAGTGGTCCTACCTTAGCCAAGAAACTCATCAGGACTGGATATTACTGGCCCAATATGGAAAAAGACTCATATCAGTTTGTCAAGAAATGTAAGCAATTTCAACTCCATGGAGACCGTATTCATGCACCAGCGCAAGAACTTCAACCAATTGCGACTCCTTGGCCCTTTTGCCAATGGCAACTCGATCTCATAGGCAAGATTCACCCTCCTTCCTCCAATGGCCACAAATTCATCATCACCGCCATAGAGTACTTCACAAAATGGATTGAAGTCGTGCCTCTTACACAAGTCACTCAAAAACAAATTGCTACATTCATTCTCAACTACATTATTTGTCAATACAGTATTCTGATTTCCATCATCACCGATAACAGGTGTCCCTTCAAAAATCAAGATGTTCGTGACCTTTGTGATCGCTTCCATATTACCCATCGTTTCTCCACACCTTATTACCCCCAAGGTAACGGCCAAGCGGAGGCATCTAATAAAACCATTCTTAAAATCCTAAAAAAGATAGTCCATGACGCTGGCCGCAATTGGCATATACAACTTAATCCCCCCCTTTGGGCTTACCTCGCAAGCATCTGCACACCTAAGGGAGCCGCACCTTATTCACTTGTCTACGGTGCTGAAGCTATCTTGCCTATCAAGGTCGAGTTACCCTCTTTACGAGTCTCTTTGCAAAACATCAGCAGTGATGAAGACTACAGGGTCTCCCACTTACAGGAACTCAAACTATTAGATGAACAAAGACAAACTGCTTTTAATCATCTCAAGGCTTATCAACAACGAATGAGTTGCGGTTACAATCATAAAGTCAATCCTCGCACATTTGAGGTAGGTGACTTAGTTCTCAAAGAAAATCCTAAAAATCACCAAGATAGAGAGAAGAAGGGCAAGTTTGAACCAAATTGGCTTGGTCTTTACATCATTACAGTAGCCTATGGATCTGGTGCATATCAGCTTTCAACTCCAGATGGCGAACCTTTGGAGGATCCTATCAATAGCATGCACCTTCTCAAGTTTTACACATAGCTCTTTAGAGTATCCTAATTCAAAAATACAAAAAAATACAAAAATTTGAAAAATAGAAAACATTTCATCCAACGGTGAAAACCACTTTGGTGGCGCCCTAGGCAAGTACCATGGTGAAAACCAGGTCACCAATGCCATGCGTAGAGACATTTCTCCTCCCTCCTTCAGGATTCACTTTCATCCTTTCACTTTGCACACACTCACAGCCTCTCCATTCGTAATAAACTTATCCATTCCCATCATGGCTTGTTATTGATCTACCTAAGATTGGTTAGCCATTCATAATAAACATTCCTTTTTCACTCCTTTCCATCCATAATAAATCAACTCCTATCTGTGGCTAAGGAAAATCCTACGTCTAGTGATGGGTGTGGAACTGAGAGAATCACATGTTCCGAGGAGTACAGTTTCTTCCAGTTTTCTTCAGTCGATCTGCGCACAATCCACAATAAAGCAACACTTGCATTGCCAATCCGCAATAAAGTATCAGTTACATGGATTCAATCAGTTTCAGATGAGACACATCAGCAACAATGGGCTTCAACAAATCAAATCTTTCAACAGACTCGAACAACATTAGTATGGTTCAGTGCTATCTATCCTTTTGCGAAAGTAAACATTGTGACCACAATCAAATAGACTTATACAAGTGACAAGAGACACTAAACTTGAGGACTACAGTGGATGTTGGTGTCGAGTCTTGGTTTTCTTTTGATTTTATCTTTTGGTGACATGTCTTTTAGCTTTTCAAGGATGTCTCTGACTAGAGATTTTATCTCCAGGATGTCTTTGACTAGAAAGGCGAGGATGGGGTATCGTCGCCTATTTTCCTTTTGTTGTCTGTGGATTGTCTCTTAGTAATGCTATGACTTGTCTAAGGATATGAGGACACTGTGAGTCTAGTATATACTGGGGCATTCCTTGTTTGCAACTGTCTTATCTCCATGCAAACAAGTACAATGACTTTCTGGGTCAAACATATGCCTTGATTGTCATAACCTATTTTGCCATAATAAAGCTCAATGATGATAACGCACAAGAAGCTCTTTCACTTCCATATCTTACATCTTCCATCCCCCTTTCTTGATTGACTTCCATCGTCCTTCTTGAGTCTGTGTAGCCTGCTATCACACAACTGAGCATAATGACACACCAAAAACATCTGCATTTCATGTAGTTGCACCTACATTACCACATATAAGCATTTCATACATACATATAGATATCACAGTTACATCACATCCTGCACACAACACATGTTAGCACATTTTACATTCTCATAATGTAAATAGTTATTTGCATTATCATATCCATTTACATTTCATACATTCATATTTTCATATGCATAACATTTAAAAACATAAAAGAACAAAAATATTGCATTTTCCTCATGTACATATTTGCATCCATATCATAAGCACCACATAGAAACATACATCATGAAACATACATCACATAGGTACACATGCATATAGTTGCCGCAAAGATGAATCATCTCATATATATAATCATAAGTGTCATGATATAATGATGTCAAAATACATATGGCTACACTCACCCTAAGGTGTCTACATCATCATACAAAATGGCACAAAACTGATACATAGGGAGCCCTCTAAGGCTATGATGAACTCCCTCCCTCAAAGCCACCTGGCCTCGATGGAGTCTGAGCCCTGGAAGGACCCACCCCAGGATCATCTCTCTTTCCCCCTCTATCTGGTGGTGGTGGAGGACCCATGACCCCACCACTAGACGCCTGTCTCTTGTCCCTCCCTCCAGTGGTCGTCGTTGTCTGTGATGGTCTACAGAAGCTCCTAGCCCACTGCTCTGGTGGTACCTCTCCATAGTATAGGTCTCTACAGTAGCCTATCTCCTCCCTAGCTCATAGAACATAGGCGTATCCAGCTCCTGTGTCCTGTGTTGCATGTCTCTCTGCCCTTAGTGTTGTCTCAGCCTCTGTATAATGTTGGATAGCCTGAACCCTCTCTCGCTCAGTGTCCCTTAGCTGTCTCCTGAGTCTAGATATCTCCCTCTCCAGATCCTAGATCTCATCTGCATGTCCCTGGCAGATCTCCCTCAACTCTAGTAGCTCATCCTCCTCCTCTCCCCCCTCACCCTGTGGCTTCTCTTGTGGTTGCCCCTGTCCATGTACCTGTGGCTGCTCCTATGGCTTCCCCTATCCCTATCCTTGTCCCTATCCCTGTCTGGGACCCTGTACTACTGGCACCTGTAAAGGCAACCCGCCTCTGCCTCTCACCATGTGAACCTGTCCAGCCTGCCTCTCATCTCCACCCTCCCTCCTCGGAGCCACTCTCCTCTCTCCTACCATACCCCGCCTCCTCTGTCGGCCTCTACCTCCGCCATCTCCATCATCATCCTCGTCACATCTTTCATCTCCATCTATCTGCTCCCCTGGATCCGTCAACCGTGGAAACGGATGCTCTTCCTAATATGCAGTATACTCTGCATCCATCCCTACATCCTCTATCTCTGGCCACATATCCCAAGGCAAGGGAATCATCTCTACCAACTACATCACTGCCTGATCATATGACAATAATGGCCCGAAGTGTACCTAATCCCTCACTGTCCAAGCATACATCTTGGAACCCCGTGGCATTCGCTGAATCCTGTCGAACTGCCTACCCACCCTATCCACCAACTGCCTCTCAAGCACATATGGTGTCCGCCCAATCAGATACCTGCTCCTGAATGTCTATGGCAACTCCACTGCATCATCCTCCCACTCCTCGCACTCTCGGTATGGCCTCCATACTACAATGTCAATCTCATCGATGACCCTGCACTAGTAATCTAATCTCTCGATCCATGACTAAGATGTAATCATGTCATATAAATGCACAAAACTGCATCCATGGCCCCTACCTCTAAAGTGAATCGGTCGGGTAACCAGCAGATGCTGATAAGCCCACACCTGCAACAATGTAACTCCACAGCCCAATCCTACTGATCCATGGTATACAAACTGATGAAGCTCATAATACACACGTGCCAGCAGACACGATCCCCATGCAAATTTGGTGTGCTCTGTCACCAATGTCTCCAGTGTACTCCCCCAACCCACAGCCAATCCTCGTATCACCCTATCCAAACAGAGGAACCCATTGATCACTCCTGCGAGTACTGCTAGTAGTGCTAATCCAGTCTGTGTCATCGTTTCCCATGCCATGTGCCCAGCCCTCATCTCCAATCTCAAATCCTGGAACACTCACCTCAGTGCATCCCTATCTCCCTCTCGATCGTAAGGAACCAACTCCCCATCAATCGGTATCCTTAGAATCTTGTAAACATCCTCTAAGGTGACTGTCATCTCACCAATCGGCAAATGAAAACTGCAAGTCTTTGAGTGCCATCTCTCAGCCAGCATAGTCAGCAATCCCATGTTCGCCCGAAACTCAGGCACATACAGAATATTTCGCAAGCCCATAACCTCAATCGCTGCCCTATCCTCAAATGTCAACTCTGCTCGCAAACTTTGAGTCGATGGGAATCTCTCCCATGACTCCAGCATAGGTAGGTACTCCTGTAGTTAAGTAAATTGACTGTGTCAATCATAGTGGCATTCCCTATTCATCACAAAATGCTGATTTTTATCCTAATGCTTATGGTACTCTATCCTAGTGACACTCCCTATTTATCACAAAGTGTTGTTTTTTATCCTAGTGGTACTCCCTGTTCATCACAAAGTACTACATGTTTTGCACTCCCTATTCATCACAAAGTGTTGCTCTTTTTAGTTCTCCTTGTTCATCACAAAGTACTATGTTTTGGTACTCCCTGTTCATCACAAAGTGCCTCAATCTATCCTATCCTAGGGCTCTGCTTGAGTGTATCCTCTTGAGTAGTTTCATGATTGGCAACGTATGTTCTATCACAGAATTGTCAGTCCTAGCCCTATCTGCTATCCTAGTCTTCCCTAGAGGACCTGCTTGAGTGTATCCTCTTAGCAGCTTATCCAATCGATAGCATATGTTCATCACAGAACTGTTGATTTGGCCTAGAATACATAAACACACATTTAAGACATAAACACACCTAAAATACATAGATGTGCCCCTGCTCTGCACAGACGCACCTGACATACATAGACATGCCTGCTTTGCACAGACGCGCCCACATAGCACAAACGCGCCTGCACAACGTAGACGCGCTCGCATTTGACACAAACGCCTTTGCATTCATAGACGCGCCTGGCACAAACATAGACGTGCCTAGCTTACCTAGACGCGCCTAGCACCAACACAGACACGCCTAGCTTACCCAGACGCGCCTAGCTTACCCAGACGCGCCTGACACCAACACAGACGCGCCTTAGCATTTTTTGACCTTGTTTGACATTCCTAAATGTGCATTTATTACACTACCTAGCATGCATTAATGACAACATTTATTGTGACAAAGTACAAGGAGGTTTGGCGGTACTTACCGGCTCTCCCGCATCTATTGACCTCTGAAATCGGCGAACGCGATCGAATCTGTGAACCAATGCCATCGTTGTTGACTGTTGCTGCTCTATGCTCTCTCTGTACTCTGATCTCTTGGATGTGTGGATGACAATGAGGATGTTTTCCCCTCATGGTCTATCTTATAGACTACCCTAGCCCTAGCCCTAGCCCTAGCCCTAGTCTCCCAGGTCAGTCTTCTTTATCCCATGACTCTGTCACTCTATCCTATCCGGTCAGTCCATTCTATCCTATCTTTCTTATCGAGAGATTGTCTGCAATCATTTTAGACATTTTTCATCCAATCTCTCGAGGGGGCATATCATTCCCATCTTGGGGCAACTTTGTATCAGTTCATATTATCTTCTTTGAAACAACACAACAAGTTGCATTGTCTCAAAGAGGGGCAAAATGTAGACACCTAAAATTGTCATGTCTAATTAAATAAATATCTTTATTTATTTAATTTTTTAAGTTGAATTCTTCTATTAATTAAATAAATCTTTATTTATTTAATTAATTCATTAACCCTCTTCTAGCCTTATTTCTCATTTAAATAAATACTTTTATTTATTTAAATTCCCCTTTTCCTAAATTAAATAAATACTTTTATTTATTTAACTATCCTACTTCTTCTATTAATTAAATAAATCTTTATTTATTTAATTAATTCATTAGCCTTTTCTACCCATGACACATGTCATTCATCTCTTAATTCTTACACTACCTACCCTCTCATTATTTTCTTATTTCCTCTACCTACCCTCTAATCATAACCGACCATTTATCTTTTACACCTCTTAATCTTATCCCTCCATTTCTTATAGTGTCTTCTATATAAGGAGATGCTTCCTTCATTATCAACCCTATGCATTCTAATCAAGTATCCTAACATTCAAACTTTCATATGCGATCCTACTTACAACCACTTTTCCGTTCTTTGTTGAGCTCTTGTGCACACATAAAATATGAGAGCAAATATATCAAGCAAGATCAATGGAGATAGGAAGAATGGAGATCCAAACCCTATTGGACATGTGATGGTATAATCTTTGTGATTTCATTTGATTTGCATTGTCTTAGGTAATCTTCATATGTTATGGTGGATCTTTGTTGTTGTTAGGCTAGGGTTTTGTGGTTGAATTCATTTAGTCTTTCAATATTGTTGTTTCCACTTTTCACCATAAATAGTAACATAAGACATAAACCCGCTAAAGTGGGGGCTAAATGTAGTGTCATTAAATTGTGACCCCTATAATTTTAAGCACATTTGGGGTCCTCACCTTGGCGACAACATCTCCTTCCCTAACCGAGACCTATTTCTGCATTTCCACCCCTTCACTCTTTCTCCTTCATGTCTTGTGTCTGCTTTAAACCCTGTCTGGGCCCCAAAATAGGGCAAGGCGCCCCTGTCCCCACATCTTAGGGTGGCCCTATGTTCAGTCTACCCAATCTCCTATGCATTTCTTGTCTTCGGGGTTTGCAATTCCTCTTTGTCGACCTTTAGTGGTTGAAAATTAATCCTTGAGGCATCTATAAAAAGGAATTCAGTACCCTCATTCATGGACAGATGAAAAATGAAAACACGGATAAAGAGCATAAGGAGAAGATACAAGATTTCAAGTTCATCATCAAGCATTCAAGTATTCAAGTCTTCTTCATTCATCCTTTAGAGAAAAATTACAACATTCATTTGCAAGCATGTGTTTGTGTTAGGGTTTTGTCATGTTACATGCCATTTCATACAATATTTGTGGTTACATTCAAGAAGCAAAGCAATCATCATCAACAAGTTGCAGATCTACAAGGTATACATTTCCATTGTTTGCATTCAAGCATTTGCAATTACTTTCTTTCAAGGTTGATTCCTCAATTGGGGTTTGACTGTGGAAAATCCCTATCCACAACCATTCTCCCTCTCTCTTTTTTGTGTAGGTTGCAGGTGTGCAGCTGTAATTGCAGGTTTGGGCTTCATTTCTAAGATCGAAGAACCCTTTTCATTTCGTGGATTTTGTGGCGGACCATGTACATTCCCGCCACGATCACGATGACTTTTCTCCAAATTTATAGGGCAGATCCGTATCAGTCTAATTAGCTCAAATCCAAAGTTACAGTATGATCCTGAACTGGTAGCTCCTCATTTCCTCTCTCTTTTCAACATAGTCAACAAGTCAACTTTCTCATTTACAAAAGAGGGTAAATCATACTTCAACCACTTGCAATCCACTCAGAATTCACATCCTTGTTTCCCTTGGATTTGGATTTAGCGGATTCAAGCCCCTCTTTTGAATGTAAAGTTTCTCCCAAGTGAAAATCATCCTACTAGCTTCCTTTCTCTCTCCTGGGTGGGGAGTCACTAGGATCCAATTTTCCATTTTACATTATGTAATCTTAAAACATAAAATGCACAAACATCATGAATGCAGTATGGATATCCTACGTGAGTGTGGGCATCTACACTGGGTACCATCATGTATATTGTTGCCAAATGGCTAGGTCACCTCTACCTCAACCAAGTTCTCATATTTGACAATACCTACATTCACTTGCACTCACATTCACATCAGTAAGTCAGTACCATAAATCGTAATCAAAGCATATGCAAGATTAAACTCATAATAATTACATGATAATTAACATCATTTCTATTTCAATTTCATATCTATGTATTTGAAATTAACCATCTAATCTACCAATCACACACATATAAATAACCATTTAACCAAACACATGAGATAATGTCCAAGAGTCTTATCAAATACATCAAGTATTATAAAGGTAGCAAAGATTGAGATGTGACAGTTTTCCACCCGGCTCTCTCCCCCTTTGACATCAATGTTAATTAAAGGAACATTTGCAAACCATAGATCACACAAAACTGAACATCTGAACCACAACACTGACTACTCCCCCGGAGTAGTAGGCACCACTCATAAATCTGGATCACAAGATATGACTATAAAATCTTCCAGACTGATACAAATCCATGCATCTTAGTTCTTATCAGGAGGGGCAATCACCCCTAGCTTCTCTCTGAGATACTCAAAATTATCCTTAGGAAAAGTCTTCGTGAAGATATCTGCAATGTGTTCCTTTGTAGATACATACTCAAATCTGACTTCCTTCTCATTCACCTTTTCTCTCAATAAATGAAACTTGATTGATATATACTTAGTCTTTGAATACAACAACAGATTCTTAGAAATGTTGATAACACTTGAATTATCACAGTATATAGTAGTAGGCTCATCATAAACAACTCTGATATCCTTTAACATATGCTTCATCCATACCACTTGAGTACAATTGTTAGCAACAACAATATACTCAACCTCTACAAGAGATAAAGAAATAGCATTCCGCTTCTTACTCGTCCAAGAAACCAATCTCTTTCCGAAGAAAAATGCACCACCACTAGTACTCTTTTGTTCATCAACATCACCTACCCAATCAGCATCTGTAAAGGCACTCAAAGTAAAATCATTATCCTTAGGGTACCATAAACCATTTAATTAATAGTTCCTTTAAGATATATTAAAATCCTTATCATAGCTACAGCATGAGATTCCTTAGGATCAACTTTAAATCTAGCAACAAGACAAACAACATTTATGATATCTGGTCTAGTCTGAGCTAAATATAGCAGTCCATCAATCATAGATTTGTATCTAGTCTGATTTTCTTTAGGGGATTCATCATCCTTTGTCAACTTACATCAGTAGCATAATAACATGTTCTTTTGAAATTTAGGCTTGTATTGCTTCCTGCGAACTCTTTCCGAACACCTTGAAGCAAGATGTCCTATTTTATTACATGAAAAGCATTTAAGAGGCAACTTTCCTTCATACTTACCAACTCCTTTAGGCAATCTCCTGGCAATAAGGTTTTCAAGCTCCTCAAGTTGTTTTTCTTCTTCTTACATCTCATTCATCTCTATCTCATATCTAGATAGCCTTCTTGAAGAAATTTCTCCCGGATCATATCTCTACTTTGTTGGAATCAAGGAACACTGAGAGGGGGGTGAATCAGTGTTCTAAAAATTTTAACTTTATTATTTTTTTCTTTCAAATAATTAATGCAAATGAACAAAGGAAAGATATAAAAACACAAATAAATCAGCAACAATACCATAACACCAAGATTTTATACATGGAAAACCCAATCAAGGGAAAAACCATGGTGGGGATGAGACCCATAAAATGAGTGCACTCAAATATAAAGATGTAACAATATGCTATGAGGCTCAGATGACAAACAAATAAAAACAATGAAAATGCAAATAATTTATTTTTTTGAAATAAAATAAAACTATACAAATGCATGGAGTAACATTATACTACAAGATAAAGATAAGTTATGCAAATAATATCTAGCAATAGTCCTCAATCCCCCACAACTATGTTACTCAAGAATAACATTAACTGAGCAAACAGGAACATATGAAACCTCAAAAAATATGATAGCACTGTCTTTTACAAGGACCATGATACATAAATACATGTCATGAGAATATACACATGATCACTGGTTACATCACAGGATATCCATAAGGATATAATCTCCACAAGTAAAAACAATGGAGTGAATATATAAATCTAGTACATAATGAAAGTCTTCAATCTTCCCATGAGTCATCACGAACATGATGTAGGACAAACCAAAACCCAATGGGTGTGAATAGCACTCCACCCAACCATGTGATACCATCAGGTCCACACCCCATGCTAGGAGGTATCAACCAGACCCAAGAGACAGAAGGAGGAAAAAGAGGATACCAATGACTCACACGAGGTTCACAAAGCTACTATAACAAGAGACTCGCAAGGTTATAATCATAGGAACTCAATAGTAAACCAACCAACATCTAGAGGACCAAGTGATCCACAGAAGGAAAAATCCATGAGAGACTACTAGGTATGCAATAGGGAAGAGCGTCATCACTAGGTTGTCATGAGTTACCCTAGTGAGTCTTCACTAGGTCCCGACCCCCTTCGTGGATTACCCTAGGTTCAGCACCACTAGCAGGAGAGTAAGCAACCTACCGACCTCCAACCCCCATAAAAACTATAGTGGAACACACCAACCTTTCAAAGGAACAAGATTGGTGGATGTCATTCCAGGCCTTCTCAACTTACCCTAAACCAATACAAACATTCAGGAGTAAGAGAGGCAACAATTTAATCTTTATTAATGTGAACTAGCTTCCCACCCCAGTTCATTATTTTAAATTTTCACTTGACTACAAAACTCTCATTGAGTTACCTTGGTGACCATTTTGGGTCACGGCCCCCAATGAAAGCCACAACCCCTTGACTTGTACCTAGGAGTCCAACAAATAACACAAGGTCTACGATACCCAAAAAACACCAATAGTCTAGACCCCTCTACCATAGCAAGGTTGACCAACTTGCTAGAACAAAATTACAAACAAGGAGGTTCAATGCAACAAAGAAAGATTGACTATCATAGAAGTCATGAAGGGCACCAATCACAATACATTAAAAGACGAAGACTAACCATACACAATTAGGAACTCAAACATTGTCCTAGCCTCTAGAAACAAAATACATTATAATAACATATCTAAAATACCCCCTATGATAGACAAGAACCAAAAGAAAATACAAGTCTCATAAAGCCAAACAAAAAAGAATCCAATCATAATATATTACCAAAGAGACCATAATCAATTAATTAACATTAAATTTAATAACCTAAAATGAATAGTAATTTGCACAATAAACTCGCATTTTATTATTCAATCATTTAAGAGAATGTAATTCAATCTTACATTTTTTCTATCATAACTTGGTCAAAAGTAAATGAAAGATTACCAAAGTTCAAATGAAAATATATATAACTGCAATTTGTTTTCATTTAACTGAGCAACAACATAAGATCCTATGTTAATAAATACATACATTCAGAGCCATGACTCAAAATGCACATATTCACAAATTGAACTGATTTAACCCCAAATTTTCATTTTAAAAACAATATAGAACTTGCAAAACAAGGGCTATAGATTAAATCTTTTCCAAATATCAATTTTAGTCTCAGAATTAAAATCTCCCATAATCAAACAATCCCTTTTCATTTTCTCATTTTAGTAAAACAAATACACTGATTTTCATTCAAATTAAGAAGAAATTTTACATGCAAAAAAAGAAAGGAATTAGAAACCCTACCTCTTTACGCTATCTAGAAAACAACACAAAGGTAGAAGCAATAATTCCCAAGAAATCCACAACTGCCAATCACGATACGCAAGGCACACAAATCCAGAAAGCTTCAACAAAATCTTTCAAATCCCTTCACTAATTCCTCAGCAAAACCCAAACCAAAATTCCATTATTCCCCAATTTCTTCTTTTGAAATCAGATTTTTCCCAAATTCCTTTTCAATACCTCATAACCAAAAATTCCCACTACAAAATTCTTCCCCGGAAAACAAAACTTTCTTCCCCTTTATTTTCCAAAAATCAAAAGATATACGTTTTCCCCAAAAGTAACTCCCCATACAAAAAGCATGCAAGATTCCTCTAATTAATTCCATTAATTAATTATTTTTTGTTTAACTCCCCACACATACAAATTTGAATTTTGAAATAAATAAATATTGATTACCTTTTTAAATTAATTTTCCATGAGCACAATAAAATCCATAATAAATATCTAATTCCCTTTTAAATAATTATTTTCAAAAACATAGAGTAGATTAAATCACTTAGCTAATATAATTAACTTGATATAGTATTGCACAATTTTCAACATTATTAATTAATTAATCATTAATATTTAATATATTAATACTAATACTTTCTCATTAATATTATAGGCTAAACAATAAACTAAATACAAGGGTAATAGACTGAGACTAACCAACACAAAAGGCCAACAGGACTAACACTGACATGACCGGGCAACCAATGAACAAGGATACCTGACAGGGATCTTGTTCTCGTAGGAGAAATGACCACGTCAAGGGTCTGACTGATAACTCTAGTTTTCCACTTTACCATTAGGTCATAGAGCACACTCAAACTTAAAGGTTTAGGTGGAGTCAATGCTCGGTACTTGCAATTGCATAAACAAACTGTCAAGCATGTACATATAAACCATATAATATCATATCAAGAAAAGGGAATGGAAGTGATCTAGCTTGCCTATAAAGAGAAGTGTGGTGTTTTCCCCTTTCACTCAAGCACATCAAGGATAAAACACAGTGTATGTCAAAACAATTAAACATTGATAAATATAATGATTAAATCCTAACATCACATATATAATCCATATCAATAATCATCTGACTAACTAAGCATAAACAACATCATATAATCACATCATAGTCAACAACATGAAAATCGTCATTATATCAACAATCCATAGAGCATAGAGTATGAAAATCACATATGAATCCAAAAGACATAGACATACATCATATCCAAATCAAAATCGACCAACACAAAAAAGGGTTGAAACCACATAGAAACTCAAAACCACGAAGTCTGACAAGACAAAAGAGAGAGGGCACTACATCCTCCTCCCCTAGTATCAGGATAACTCCTAGAAGCTTGCAAAGGGAAATGGATAGAGCTCATGCATACAAGAAGCCTCCTCCCAAGTAGCAGAAGACTAATCATTAGGATCCCACTGGATCCTGACTTGCTCAATGTCTCTACCTTTGAGAACCCGATGTCTATGCTCCAAAACACCCATAGGCTTGAGAGCTAGCTGCCCATCCTCAACCTATAGAGAATTCTAATCAAGAATGTGAGAGATATCAGGATGATACAGATGAAGAACTGAAACATGGAATACATCATGAATGCACGAAAGACTAGGTGGCAGAGAAAGTTGATAGGCAACTGTACCAATCCACTCTAAAACCTCAAACGGGCCAACAAAACGCAGTGCAATATTAGAGCCCTTTCTGTAATAGATTGGATTCTTCCATAGATGCACACGCATACACACTCAATCACCAACCGAGAACTAACGATCCACCCTATGCATGTCGGCGTACTCATTTTGTTGATCCTGCAATGCCATTAAATGCTCTTTGATCCTCACCACCTGCTGCATTATATCATGAAGCATATCCGAACCCAGATGCACTTTGTCCTCTAATTGGTCCCAACTGAAGGGATTCCAACAAGGACGACCATATAATGCCTGAAAAAGGAGCCATACCGATGGAACTGTGGTACCCATTGTTATAAGTGAATTCCACCAAGTATAGGTATTCCTCCCAACGAGTATGTTGGTCCATGACGTATGTCCGAAGAATGTCCTCCAACACTTGGTTGACCCTCTCAGTTTTCCCATCAATCTCAGTCCATGATAGGTTGAGCTGAATTTTAGTTGAGTCCCTAACACCTGGCGAAGAGAATTCCAAAGGGCTGATGTGAATATGGGATCTCTATTAGAAATGATCTTTTGTGGAATGCCATGAAGTCTAACAATATAATCCATGAAAATTCCAGCCATCATTGTTGCATTATAAGAAGATCGAACAAGTGAGAAATGTACAACTTTGGTCAACCTATCCACGATGACCATAATAGCATCATGACAAAACGAGGACTTAGGTAATCCCACAATAAAATCCATAGAAACAATGTCCCACTTCCACACTGGAACAAGATGCTACTATAAAAGACCTATCAAATGTTAATGCTCTGCATTCACTCTTTGGCACTCTAAGCACCGAGCAACAAAATCAGCTATATCCCTCTTCATGCCCAGCCAAAAATACAACTGGCGAAGATTCACATGCATCTTCTTAACACCAGGATGAGAAGAATATGGTGCTTGATGTGACTCAGATAGAATCAAAGTACCAAGATCCTTGGAAGAAGTGACATAAATACATCCCATATACCACAAAAGACCATCAGAATCAAGGGAATAACCTACGAATCTACATTCCAAAGCTCTACCAAAATCCACTTCGGAACGAACTTCCTGATACTAGGTATCTGCAAGGAGTCTGGCCACAATCTAACCTCTCAAATCCACCTCAAGTGATACTACAGAAATCTCATGCCAACGATGACTAAGGGCATCAACAACCACATTCTCCTTTCCTTGAATATACTTAACCTCGAAATCACATTTGCACAAGAATTCCATCCACCTCCTCTGCCTAGCATTCAGGTTCAACTGCATAAATATGTACTGCAAGTTGTGATGATTTGTATGCAACTCGAACCAATGCCCCAAAAGAAAGTGTCTCCAATGAACCAGATCATGCACAATGGTTGTTAGCTCAAGATCATGTGTGGGATAATTAAGAAAATGGTTCTTGAGTTTACGGGACTCATAAGCAATTACTCTCCCTTCCTGCATCAATATTGTTCCTAACCCCTCCAAGGATGCATCTATGCAAACCATGAAATCACTAGATGGGTTGGGAACCGCCAAAATTGGCACACTGGTCAACCTCTCCTTAAGAACCTAAAAAAGATTCCTGATACTTTTCTGACCACACAAACTTCTTCCCTTTCCTCTACAGGGAAGTGATGGGATGAGCAACCCTAGAAAACTCTTGAACAAATCTTCAATAGTAACCTACCAAACCCATGAAACTGCAAACCTCATAAATATTCGTAGGTGTAGGCCACTCGAGAATAGCTTGGATCTTTGAGGGATCCACGGAAATACCATCTCCATAAATAACATGCCCAAGGTACTTTATCTTTGTCCAAAAGAATTCACATTTTTATACATTGGCATACAACTGATTCTCCCTCAAACATTGAAAAACCTGCCTCAGATGTTCCTCATGCTCCTCATGGTCCTAGAATAAATTGGTATGTCATCAATAAAAACGAGGACAAATCTATCTAGGTAAGTCCTAAACATGTCATTCATAAGACTCATGAAGACGAATGGTGCATTAGTCAACCCAAATGGCACAACAATGAACTCATAATAGTCATAGCGAGTGCGGAAAGTTGTATTATAAATATCCGCCTCCATAATCCTCAACTGGTGGTACCCTGACTTAAGATCAATCTTGGAAAATACCTTCACACACTTGATCTGGTCAAATAAGTCATCAATCCCCGACAACAAGTATCGATTCTTCACTGTTAATTTGTTCAATTGTTGATAATCAATGCACAATGAAGTGACCCATCCTTCTTCTTCACAAATATAATAGGTGCTCCCTAAGGAGAGACAATAGGATAGATAAACCCTTTCACCAATAGATCTTTCAATTGCAAACGGAGTTCTTCAAGCTCTTGATTTATCATCTAATATGGTGTACGTGAGATTGGTTCAGCTCTGGGTACCATATCGATTCTGAAATCAATGTCCCTCTTAGGAGGCATTCCTGAAATCTCACTCAGAAAGACATCCACAAACTCCTTTAGTAAGGGATTATCATCAAGGGATACCTCCCGACTCTCATCTAGTTCCAAGTCATTCACTAACACAATAAATAACTAGCATCCTTGATGCATACATAGTTTTAACTGCATAGCTGAAATCAAGCGTAGAGAAACATGTCTGTCGATGCCAACCACTTCCACCATACTACCAGAATAATCCAAACACTTCATGGTCTTATTCTGGCAATCTATGACTTCCTAATTGACTAACGACCAATCCATACCCAAAATAATGTCATAGGAACACAAAGGCATGATATATGCAGATCCACTCACATCCACGAACCAAGGATTCAACCACAACCTTAACCCTTGAAGCTAACTCTACTTGCCACCTAACACCCTATTCTACTATCGCTAGTCCAAATCACTTAACACGAGAAGGTGTAATAAAAGAATAAGATGCACCAGAATCAAATAAGATAGATACAATATTACCATGCAACACACTTGATGTCTCCACCATAGTACACTGAAGTTCTGCTTTGCGATTGTCAACCGCTGCACGAATCCTATGGCTCCTGCCGCCATCTCCAATTGTAGGCTCTGAAGTAGTTGGCTTATAGTTGGATCCCTATGTACCCTTATGAGGGCAATATCTAGCAATGTGACCCTGGTGACCACAAAAGAAACTTCATGTACTCCATCCATAAGCACCACTCCCACAAGGTGCACTCGACTGTTGATGACCACCTCTACTAGTTGTTGTCTATGTATTGTGAGAAGGTTGGTCATTGCGTTCATGCTTGTTCCTCTTCCAATTTTTGTTCTTTCGTGATTGAGAACCCTCACTTTAATAATAATAAGAGTTCTTATGCTTTGACTATTGTTGTTGCTAACCATGGAATGATCTTGCTCCCTGAGATTGAGCTGCTCTAGAACCCTGACCGCCAACGGGTGAACTACCAGTCTACACTCCTGAGTGATTCCTATTTGCCCTAGAAATTTTCTCCTCAACCAAATGAGCTTTCTCAACTTCAACCTCCATGGTCTTAGGTTTGAAAACATGCACGTCTCCACTGATCCAATCATTGAGACCCCCGATAAAGTGTTGCACTAAAATCATCTCATCATCTCCAATACCTATATATCTTTTGAGCTCATAGAAATGACACTCATACTACTCTACTAACATGGCTAATTAACGCAAATCATGGAACTCATCTACTCTGCATTGCCTCCAATGATATGATAGGAACCGTGTTCAAAATCATTTCACAAACAACTCCCAAGAGATGTTGCTAATATCTAGGCAAAGCTTCTACTATTCTAACTACCACCAGGTAGATGTGCAACCCCTCAGGTGCATGATTGCACATCTTTCATTAGTAGTGGTACTGAAGGGATGCATTGTAAAACATCAGTCTAGCTTTATCAGCTAATTCTTTGCCTCAAGACCAGTTGTGGCACCATTAAATTTAGGAGGTTGAGTTCTCATCAAATCCCTCATGTATGATGTCTCCCATTATCTCAAGTCCTTAATAAGCCTCACAGGAGACCTCTCATGAGCCCCATTCTCTTGGCGAGGACCCAATCAGTTAAGGAGCTGCTCAAGAAAAAGTTGCAACTAATTTCTTGTTGAAGTTGACTACTCACGATTATGATTCCCAGAATCCCCCTGGGAACTCTGTGAGGGGGTACTGTCATATGCTACCCCTCTACCACATCCCCTACCTCGGCCTCTTCCATAGCCTCTACCTCGTGCTCTCGACATTATTCAGGACAACACAACAACACGTATGAGATAGGCTTACGACAATGATTAAGTATACGCGGAAAACATACAAACAACAACTGAACCCAAGAACACCCAAAGAACCCAGTGTTTGAACATGGGCTCTAATACCAAGTGTAACGCCCTTCTATGAGGCCCAGAGGACAAACAAATAAAAACAATGAAAATGTGAATATTTTTTTTCAAAATAAAATAAACTATACAAATAGATGGAGTAACATGATACTACAAGATAAAGATAAGCTATACAAATAATATCTAGCAATAGTCCTCAAGGCCCCACAATGATGATACTCAAGAATAACATTAATCAAGAATATAAGAACATATGAAACCTCAAAAAATATGATAGCACTATCTTCTACAAGGACCATGATACATAATGCATTGTCATGAGAATATACATGTGATCATTGGTTACATCATAGGATATCCATAAGGATATAATATCCATGAGTACAAACAATGGAGTGAATACATAAATTTGGTACATAATGAAAGTCTTCAATCTTCCCACGATCCATCACAAACATGATGTAGGATGAACCAAAACCCAATGGGTGCGAATAGAACTCCATCCAACAATGCAGTACCATCAGGTCCGCCCCCAATGCTAGGAGGTGTTAGCTAGACCAAGAGTTGGAAGGAGGAATACGAGGATACCAATGACTCACATGAGGTTCACAAAGCTACTGTCACAAGAGACTCGAAAGGTTATAATCATAGGAACTCAACAGTAAACCAACCAACTTCTAGAGGACCAAGTGATCCACAGAAGGACAAATCCATGAGAGACTACTAGGTATGCAATAGGGAAGAGCGTCATCACTAAGTTGTCATGAGTTACCCTAGTGACTCTTCACTAGGTCCCGGCCTCCATCCTGGATTACCCTAGTGACCTCGATCGACCCCCGGCCACCATAAAAACTCTACTGGACCACACCAACGTTTCAAAGGGACAAGATTGGTGGATGCCATTCCAAGCCTTCTCAACTTACCCTGAACCTATACAAGCATTCGGGAGTAAGAGAGGCAACAATTTAATCTTTATTAATGTGAACTAGCTACCCACCCCAGTTCATTATTTTAAATTTTCACTTGATTATAAAACTCTCATTGAGTTACCCTGGTGACCACTTTGGGTCTCGACCCCCAATGAAAGCCAATCCCCCTTGACTTGCACCTAGGAATCCAAAATACAACACAATATCTACAAAACCCAAAAAAACACCAAGAGTCTAGACCCCTCTACCATAGAAAGGTTTTCATCCATTTGAATTTGTTGGTCATATTGTCACGTTAGACAAAAGTAAATGGTTGAAATGTTTACACAAAATTTGAGTCGATTAAAAAATCTAGTGGCTAGTATGTGCTTGAATTACATTACCAACGAACCATGAATCTCGGGCAACTTATGGACTCTCCTAAGTAGACCTTACTTTTGGATATGAATTTCATGTATTCATAAATTTGCATGTACTATAAATAATCATCTATCTATATTTATGTTAGGTAAATTATGTCATTGTAGTGTCGTAAATTGTACACCATTGCTAGGGTGGTACAATTACACACTTAGCTTAGCACCCGCCTTAGTGTGTTTGCATCTTGCATTGTAATTTCCCTTTAAGAATTTAATTAATTAATTTAATTAAATCTAAAGTCATATTTCATCACTCCCCACATCATAAAGTGGGCCCTTTACCCTAAGTGTGCCCCTTTTTATTTGATTCCTCCTATAAATCATTTAATCATAAACCCTAACTATGTCCTATTTCAACCTTTAAGGCCCGATTTCGCATATCAAAACATCTCAAAATCAGCTGTAACTTTGGGATTCACTCTAATATCATCATATCTTACGACCCTAAAAATTTGGTGAAAAGTTGGTCAGACCATGTGCAAAGTGCACATGGTCCTCGGCTTTTTTCCTGAAATTTTGGGAGCATAATTATATGATATTATAATGCTTAACCCCAAAATATTGGTGGGAAATTCAAATCCTGGGTCGGTCTAAAGATGAAATTAAGTCAAAATTAAGATCTAGGGTTTCATACATAAGAGTTATCTTTCTTCATTTGAAGGGATCGGATCTAAGAATCTAAGAGCAGGTTTTTGGAGCACAAGGAGCCTTCTATGTAGTGAAAGAGAAGCCTGTGTGGAGTATTAAACAACATTCAACAACATTCAACAACATTTCATCAAGCATTCATCATCAATTAGGAGCCTTGAAGACATTGAAGAATAATAGGAGATCACCGACTGACGATTGGCTTGTACCCCTCCCTTAGGGGTTGGGTATGGTTTCATGTTATTTTCATGTCTTTGCATGAGCTTCATTACATCAATTTACATATTTACATTTATGCTTTAGATCACTTTGCATCATTGATTTAGAGCATTTACTTTGTCAATTATAAGCAATTAGGGTTTACTTTTTAGGGTTGCTCTAGATTGTTTGCTTTCATTTTAGGGTCTTGTACACACTATTTTACTATACTAATCGGTTATTTGTGGAGGTGGAAATCACCAACATAGGGGATTGACTGAGGCAAAACCCTATATAGCCACCCAAACCCTCTCTTTTCAGTTGCAGGTGCAGAAACGAGTACCCGAAAGGAGTTTTAGATCAAGAAAAGGCACAAGGACAACCCATAAGCTTCAGACTGCCCCAAATCCATCAAGGACAGGGGCGTGGCACCCTGGTCCTGGTCAGTTTGGTCCATCTTTCAGCATTAGGTGCACATTCAGATTCCTCCCCCTTCTCTGCTTTCAGTATCTCAATTCCAGACCTGCAAGTTTGTGCAATTTCAGTTCATATGTGCTTCATTGTTTATCTCCTAGTCTAGTTGGTCAATCTTTCACATCTTTCTTTCATTTACAACAAGAGGAATAGAAACCCTAAGAGATAATCCTTGGCTCTCTCTTTCTCACAAGAAATATCCAAAGTGAGCTATCTCCCTAGGCTCTTTCGTATTCCCAATGTGTTGGCTAAAGTGGGATTAGGTCCTAGTCAATCGGTCACGCTTTTTTCCCCTCCACAATTTGGTGAACCCGACGTGAATCCAAACTTCTTTAATTCTGATTTATGTTCTTAAATTTGAGTGTTTTTTCTATTTCAAATTCAAATTTACATTTACAAGTTTCAATTCCTTGGAAATTTAAAAAAATTTAGAGGTCAATTTTGTTAAAACCCTAATTTTTTCAATTCAAAATTGAACTTGTGGATAGCTTAATTTGGATCATTAATTTCAAATCTGATTTAGGAACACATTTCACTCATACATTTCATTTTCTAAATCAACATTTAGAGTGCTTACATTGGTTAAAATTGAACATTTCCTTCTATTTTTCATATGTTATCATTTGAAAGAAGAAAATTGTTGTCATGATGCATTCATTTCATAAATGTGATAATGGGTTAGCTTCCCTTATTTCAATTTTTCCATCTCTTAAAGAACCTCCTCCTATCTATGACAACATTTTAGTGCCTAAAAGATTTTTTATTAATCCCTTTAGAACTCTCCCATGCTCTAAGGATGAAGATTTGAAGTGTGATCTTGACAATTCTCCTAAAATGTGCCCTTCCCATCTAGCTATCTTAGAGGAAGAGGATGATATCATAAACACCTTTCTCAATGTTACTTTACCTTCCCTACATGATGCCTCTCTAAGTGAAAAGGTATTGATGGGTATTGACTTATCTTCTCCTAAATTTGGTCTTACCAATGGGGGCATGTTAGTGCAACAAGAGGTTATGAGCACTTATTTCAAAGATCTCCTTCCTAAGCATGAATCTTTGGAGAAAGATGTGTTAGGAACCGGAAGGGAAACTAAGAAGGGGGGGGTGAATCAGTTGTCAATGAATTCCAACCCAATTATAACTTAATCAAACTTGATACTTAATACCGGTAAACCAAACTTAATGTCAATTAACATATTAACAGTTAATATCAATACCGGTGAAACTTAATGCATGAAACAGAAAGAGAAACAACATCCACAACACATAACATAGAGATTTGTACGTGGAAACCCGGTAAAGGAAAAAACCATGGTGGGAAACCTTACCCACAATCAAATGATACTACTACAGATAGTATGTGTATACAAATGGGGGCTGCACATGCAGAAAGGCCAACCGCCTAGAGCACACTGCTCAAATGGGAGTCGCAATGACTACAATAGGATGGTTAAATCCTAGAATAATGTACTGCTCAAAATAGCATCTCCAATGCTGGATTCAGTACCGGTTAAGCTCTGATAAACACCTTCAAACCTTCCTTGAACCTTCTCTATGCTCTTCTCATATGATCTTCAATATTCACATATACCATGTTACAATACCATAACCTTACATACCATTCACTTCCATATCATATCTTTCATCTCACAAATGAGATCTTACATATATACAAAACCTAAGACCAAATGTGTAGGTCGGCTCACTAAGAATATTACAATAAGATCAATTACAAATAAGTCTTGATGCGATACAACATGTCAGCTCAATACATTTACAACAATATCCAAACAATAAATCATCTCCATAACGTGTCATGCTGATCTGGAATAGATAACGCATACCGGTTCATAACCTAGACCAATTTGCCGGTTCAAAATCTACAGACCTTGAATTGCCTCTAAATTGTTCATCTATCTTCACATTAGCACTTTCAATGATCTTCTGCAATCTTTTATTGAAACATCTATATGCCTTTCTCTTAGATGAATAACCAATAAATATTCCTTCATCACTTCTAGGATCAAATTTACCAATATACTCATCTCTCCTAATATAGCATTTGCTTCCAAATATTATGAAATATTTAAGAGTAGGAGTATTACCAAACCATAGTTCATAAGGGGTCTTACCGATTTCACCTTTGATGTGAACTCTGTTGAAAGTGTAAACCGTTGTATTCACTGCTTCTCTCTAATACACATGAGGTAGATTTGCTTCCAATATCATGCTTATAGCTGCTTCCAGAATAGTTATGTTCTTCCTTTCCACAACTCCATTCTGCTAAGGTGTCTGAGGTGCTGATAGTTGTCTTTTGATTCCATTCACTTCACAGAATGTATTAAATTCCTTAAATGTAAATTCTCCTCCTTGATCAGATCTTAAACATTTGATTTTCTTACTGATTTCATTCTCTACCATTGCCTTGTATAACTTGAATTTTCCAAAAGCTTATGATTTCTCCCTTAGAAAAGTAACCCAACACATTCTAGAATAATCATCAATAATTAGCATAAAATATCTATCTCCCTATAGACTTTTTGTTCTTGCCGGACCACACAAGTTAGTATGAATTAAATCAAGAACATTATTGGATTTCTCAAAAATACTCTTAAAAGTTGTTCTAACTTGCTTTCCCACTTGACATTCCTTACATAACAGATTATGAGGTTTCACAATCTTAGGTAAATCCCTTACTTCCTTAGTTGAACTGATCTTTACAATGCAATCAAAATTCACATGACAGAGTCTCTTATGCCATAACCAACTTTCATAAATATGTGTAATCAAGCATGTCTTATCACTGTTATTCAAATGAAAGATATTACCTTTAGTCTGATTACCGGTTGCAATCTTCAATCCAGTTCTGTTCATGATTTTGCACTTACCATTCTTGAATTGTAACTGAAATCCCTTTTCAACTAATTGACCAACACTCAAAAGATTATTCTTCAAACCTTCAACATAATAAACATTGTCAGTATTGTGCTTACCATCCAAAGATATAGTGCCTTTTCTTTTGATTAAATAAGCTTTATCATCGCCAAATCTTAGTAGACCTCCATTATATTCCTGAAAAGATAAGAATTTACTTTTATCACCAATCATATAATGTGAACATCCACTATCAATGATCCATTCATCTTTTTCCTCAATGTTAGCTGCTAGGGCCTGCTCTACCAGTGGAACAATAGGTGTCGGTTGATCTTCTTTTATTGCAACAAATGCCCATCCATTGTCTGTCGGTTCTTCATCAGAATCATTTGTAACTCCTTCATCAGCATAGTAACAAGATTTATCTATGTTCTTCTGTATCTCTAATATTTAGGGTTAGGCTTATATGTTCTTCTAGCTTCCTCTCTCAATATTGCATGTCTATCAGGACATCTAGATGCTATATGACCAACTTTATTGCAGTTAAAACATCTAAACAGTGCTTTACCTTCATACTTACTTCCAACTGGACCTTTAGGCATCTTCCTTGCAAATAGTGCTTCAAGTTCTTCCAGTTCTTCATTTTCCCTCCTAATATCTTCAAGTTCTTTTGCATAAAGTGCTTTCCAATCATATTTCTCAGATGATGATGATGATGTTGCAGATGATGATGCTCTGAAAGCTAAATCTGTCTTAATTGTAGCAATAGGACCAAATTCCTCAAGCTCAAATGCTGAAAGTTTTCCAACCAAAATATCTCTAGATACTGACATATTAGGAATTGTTCTCAACTCATTAATAGTAGTTACCTTCATTGTGTATGTCGGTGGAAAATCTCTTAAAACTTTAGAAACAATTTCATCTTCACATGCTTCAATAATAGATGCTGGTTCAATTTGAGAAATTAAGCATACCTCTTCATTTGTCAGTCTTCCTCTTGTCATAACACCTTGATACTTATTCCCATTAATCTGATTTTCTGAGTGATTTAGTCTTACATACCTAGGTTTATTCACATGTTGTTGTTGTTCAGTCACTGTGGAATTCTCTGATGATGCCAATATGACTGGATCCATATTTTGTACTGGTGCACTTTGTATTGGTTCATTTATGATCATCTCAACTGTCGGTGAACAATATAACCATAGATCTCCAAAAGGATAAGTGTTGACATCAATGACAAAACTAATGCAACACATCCATAATACCAACAAGATGTTCATCTCCCTCCTAAAGAATACTCCCCTCATGAGGATCATTTTGTCCAAGAAGATGGTAGTATCCCTACTTTTCCTAGTGATGGAATTTCCTCTTTTGACTTCAACAAAATTCGTGCTAGAGATGATGCATTAATGAGAAATGCTTCTCCTTGCCCCGAAGATGCCTTAGAAAAATAAGATGAAATCATAACCAATTTCCTTAATTCTCTCTCCCCTAAAGATCCTACTGAACACATTTTGAGGCAAGAGGATGATTTAAACACATGTAGTGATGCTTTCCCTCCTAAGGATGAAGAATTAATGAACAATGTTATCCCTTCTCCCAAAATTGGCAATAACAATAAGGACATCTTTGTGCAAGATATTTCTAATATTTTTTTCAAAGACCTCACTATTTGGGATGAACCATTAGAAGAAGGTGTTGATTATTCTCTACCATGTGAGAGTAACCCCCTTGATAGCATCTCACCTTCCATGAATCTCAATCATTCTCCCTTTGAAGGTAGGGAATCTCCTTCTTCCCAACTAGGTTCTACTCATAAGGATACCTTAGTTCAAGAAGAGATTGTTAACATCTCTTTCAAAGGTTTCCCTCTCAAAAATGAAACTTTAGAGAGTAATGTTGATCCTTCTCCTAGAGAGTTTATTCCTCATGTAGATCCTTTGATAATAAAGGATGATATGACCTTTCCCACTAATACTCTTCCTTCTAAAACATCAATGCCTACTTCTAGTCTATCTCCTAAAATTGATCTTGTCCATGATAACATTTTAGTGCAAGAAGAGACTATCAACAATCCTTCCAACAATCTTGCCCATTCTTCTTCTAAAATTCATAAGGACACCTTTGATATTCCTAAACCATCTTCAATAAATTTGATACATGTGAATGAAACAGCTAATAAAACCCTCTTCACAGTTCAAGGTGCATGTCCTCCTCAAAGTTCTCAACGTAAGCCAATCTTAGTGGTTCAAGGTGGTCATGTGAATGATTCTTTTCGCACTCCTAAAAGCTACTCCTGCCAAGATTTCTATTTGGGTTTTGGTTCAAACTTCACCTGCTTATCATGGGATGTTACAAGATGCTTTTAAAAACATAGATGTCCCACTTGCAATGACACCTAATAACATGGCTTCTTTGATTGATCCTTCAAACAAACCCAAAGCTCAAATTGTATTTGTGATGCTAAAAATGTGGTATATAAGAAGGCATACATGTATAATGAGACAATAAAACATAATGAAAAACTTAATTGAAAACTAGATTAAAAATGCAAACCATAAGCCTTCCTTGGAATGTCCCATTTTTCTCTATTCTTGAGGACCTTGAAGGTGTTGGATTGATTGGTTCTCAGCGGAGCAATGACCTCCAAAGTGGCAACTCAAGAGTTGAGTAGCTACTTGATCATGATTGATTATGAAAATGATATGAAATGCATGATCTAAGAAACTAGATTAACATGCTATGATTAATCCAAAATGGTAATTACTAGATAATTGAAATGCAAATACCTATAGTAATCATGCTAAAGCTATGAATGCAAGGGATCCTTTTTGCTCCAAAATGAGGGATATTTATAGGAATTCCAAGGCCAAAGTTGAGGTCGCAGGAATCAACGGTCCAAATCTGATCTGAAGATATCAAGGGCCAATATTGAGGAAGTTGGAGAAGAGGTTGGAGGAAGAGACACTTGTCATCTTTGTGGTGACAAGTGTCAAGAAGCCTTGCTCATGAGAGGGCAACTGTCCAACGGAGGAGACATGTGGCAAAAGTGCCATGTGTCTCAAGGGGAGAATATCCACACCATGGGAGGTTAGGATAAGGAGGTTAGAATGCGCAAGATAGGATAGGGTTAGTTAAACCCAGGGTTAGGTGGAATGGGTTAGGTTAGGTGGTTAGAAGTTAGGAGCCATGTGCTCATTTGAATTTAGAAATTCTAATAATTGGAAAATGATAATTAATGTCAACAAACTTGAGTTTGTTAATCTTAATTAGGGATTAGAAGAATTGATTTATATGGGGGGACATTAATTAATTTAGAATTAATTAATCAAAGGGGGATATGAAATGAACTATGTAAATACATCACGTAAATTTATTTACTAGTAGATGAATAGAGAAATTAATCAAATTGCTTGTGAATTCAATTAATTGGGAAGGGGGATTAATCAAATAATTGTGTATTTAATTAACTATCTTCAGACCATTTTTAGGTGTATACATTTTGCCCCTCTTTGAAGCGATGTGTGACAACGCATTGGTTCAAAGAAAGCTCGATTGATGATGTTGTTGATATTGATTTCGATAGGACGCAGATTCGATCTTGATTTTGATGCGGATTTGGTTTCGATATGATACTGATTCGATTTTGAGATGATAAATCTCGATATGATAAGGTTTCGATGCAGTTTCAATTTTTGAGATGATAAATCTCGATATGATGCCCCAGACGCTGTCTAATAGATATTGATGCGAGGATTCCCCCTTGAGAGATGAATCAGATTAAAAAAAAATTGCAATGTTTTGAATTTTTCGCGATTTTTTTTTTTTTTTTAATTTTTAAAAATTTTACGATTTTTAGATTTTTAGATTTTTAACGATTGTCCGATTTTTAGAGATTTTCAGAGTCGATCCGATTCATTTCCTGATACAAAATTTGAAAATGTTACCCTGCCAGGTTGATTTGTTGATTAGATGATTAAAAATTAGTGGAATAAAAATCCCACTTAAATGCCCCATTGTGAGTTTAAAAAGGTAAATTCCTTTTTACCACTTCATTTGTGCACTCTAGTTTGTTTGAAAAAGTTTCTCTAGAGGAAGGAATGGCGATCTCGTACCACCAGCATAGGTTCGAGCGAGTTCAGCGATACCAGCGTCCTTCGGCCTACAGTCCACCGCTACGCATTTCGAGAAAACCCATCTTTGTTAATTTTTAGTTGATTTTTGAAAAATTTACCTGTTTGCATAAAAATATATTTTTTAGCGCTTTTGCCAGATGGGTTGGGTAAAAAAATTACATTTTTGAGATGGGTTTTTCGATTTACGAAATGGGTTCGTAGGATTTTTCGAAAATTTTCATCGTGCATCTTGAATTTTTTTTTATTATGCATGCATCTTAAAAAAAATAAAAATCAATACACATATAATGAGACAATAAAACATAATGAAAAACTTGATTGAAAACTAGATTAAAAATGCAAACCATAAGCCTTCCTTGGAATGTCCCATTTTCCTCTATTCTTGAGGACCTTGAAGGTGTTGGATTGATTGGCTCTCATCGAAGCAATAACCTCCAAAGTGGCAACTCAAGAGTTGAGTAGCTACTTGATCATGATTGATTATGAAAATGATATGAAATGCATGATCTAAGAAACTAGATTAACATGCTATGATTAATCCAAAATGTTAATTACTAGATAATTGAAATGCAAATGTCTATAGTAATCATGCTAAAGCTATGAATGCAAGGGATCCTTTTTGCTCCAAAATGAGGGATATTTATAAGAATTCCAAGGCCAAAGATGAGGTGGGAGGAATCAACGGTCTAGATCTGATCTGAAGATATCAAGGGCCGAGATTGAGGAAGTTGGAGAAGAGGTTGGAGGAAGAGACACTTGTCATCTTTGTGCTGACAAGTGTCAAGAAGCCTTGCTCATGAGAGGGCAAGTGTCCAAGGGAGGAGACATGTGGCAAAAGTGCCATGTGTCTCAAGGAGATAATATCCACACCATGGGAGGTTAGGATAAGGAGGTTAGAATGTGCAAGATATAGGGTTAGTTAAACCCAGGGTTAGGTGGAATGGTTTAGGTTAGGTGGTTAGAAGTTAGGAGCCATGTGCTCATTTGAATTTAGAAATTCTAATAATTGAAAAATGATAATTAATCTCAACAAACTTGAGTTTGTTAATCTTAATTAGGGATTAGAAGAATTGATTTATATGGGGGGACATTAATTAATTTAGAATTAATTAATCAAAGGGGGATATGAAATGAACTATGTAAATACATGATGTAGATTTATTTACTAGTAGATAAATAGAGAAATTAATCAAATTGCTTGTGAATTCAATTAATTGGGAAGGGGGATTAATCAAATAACTACGTATTTAATTAACTATCTTCAAACCATTTTGAGGTGTATACATTTTTCCCCTCTTTGAAGCGATGTGTGATGACGCATTGGTTCAAAGAAAGCTCAATTGATGATGTTGTTGATATTGATTTCGATAGGATGCAGATTCAATCTTGATTTTGATGCGGATTTGGTTTCGATATGATACTAATTCGATTTTGAGATGATAAATCTCGATATGATAAGGTTTCGATGCGGTTTCGATTTTTGAGTTGATAATTCTCAATATGATGCCCCAGACGCTGTCTGATAGATATTGATGTGAGGATGCCCCCTCGGGAGATGAATCGGATAAAATATTTTGGCAATGTTTTGAATTTTTCGCGATTTTTTTATTTTTATTTGAAATTTTTACAATTTTTAGATTTTTAATGATTGTCCGAATTTTAGAGATTTTCAGAGTCGATCGGATTCATTTTCCGATACGAAATTTGAAAATGTTGCCCTGCCAGGTTGATTTGTTGATTAGATGATTAAAAATTAGTGGAATAAAAATCCCACTTAAATGCCCCATTGTGAGTTTAAAAAGGTAAATTCCTTTTTACCACTTCATTTGTGCACTCTAGTTTGTTTGAGAAAGTTTCTCTAGAGGAAGGAATGGCGATCTCATACCACCAGCATAGGTTCGAGCGAGTTCAGTGATACGAGCATCCTTCGGCCTACAGTCCACCGGTACGCATTTCGAGAAAACCCATCTTTGTTAATTCTTAGTTGATTTTTGAAAAATTTAGCTGTTTGCATAAAAATATATTTTTTAGCGCTTTTGCCAGATGGGTTGGGTAAAAAAATTACATTTTTGAGATGGGTTTTTCGATTTACGAAATAGGTTCGTAGGATTTTTTGAAAATTTTCATCGTGCATCTTGAATTTTTTTTTATTATGCATGCATCCTAAAAAAAATAAAAATCAATACACATATAATGAGACAATAAAACATAATGAAAAACTTGATTGAAAACTAGATTAAAAATGCAAACCATAAGCCTTCCTTGGAATGTCCCATTTTCCTCTATTCTTGAGGACCTTGAAGGTGTTGGATTGATTGGCTCTCATCGAAGCAATGACCTCCAAAGTGGCAACTCAAGAATTGAGTAGCTACTTGATCATGATTGATTATGAAAATGATATGAAATGCATGATCTAAGAAACTAGATTAACATGCTATGATTAATCCAAAATGCTAATTACTAGATAATTGAAATGAAAATGTCTATAGTAATCATGCTAAAGCTATGAATGCAAGGGATCCTTTTTACTCCAAAATGAGAGATATTTATAAGAATTCCAAGGCCAAAGATGAGGTGGCAGGAATCAACGGTTTAGATCTGATCTGAAGATATCAAGGGCCGAGATTGAGGAAGTTGGAGAAGAGGTTGGAAGAAGAGACACTTGTCATCTTTGTGCTGACAAGTGTCAAGAAGCCTTGCTCATGAGAGGGCAAGTGTCCAAGGGAGGAGACATGTGGCAAAAGTGCCATGTGTCTCAAGGAGATAATATCCACACCATGGGAGGTTAGGATAAGGAGGTTAGAATGTGCAAGAGATAGGGTTAGTTAAACCCAGGGTTAGGTGGAATGGGTTAGGTTAGGTGGTTAGAAGTTAGGAGCCATGTGCTCATTTGAATTTAGAAATTCTAATAATTGAAAAATGATAATTAATCTCAACAAACTTGAGTTTGTTAATATTAATTAGGGATTAGAAGAATTGATTTATATGGGGGGACATTAATTAATTTAGAATTAATTAATCAAAGGGGGCTATGAAATGAACTATGTAAATACATGATGTAGATTTATTTACTAGTAGATAAATAGAGAAATTAATCAAATTGCTTGTGAATTCAATTAATTGGGAAGGGGGATTAATCAAATAATTGCGTATTTAATTAACTATCTTCAAACCATTTTGAGGTGTATACATTTTGCCCCTCTCTGAAGCAATGTGTGACGACGCATTGGTTCAAAGAAAGCTCAATTGATGATGTTGTTGATATTGATTTCGATAGGATGCAGATTCGATCTTGATTTTGATGCGGATTTAGTTTTGATATGATACTAATTCGATTTTGAGATGATAAATCTCGATATGATAAGGTTTCGATGCGGTTTCGATTTTTGAGATGATAAATCTCAATATGATGCCCCAGACGCTGTCTGATAGATATTGATGTGAGGATGCCCCCTCGGGAGATGAATCGGATAAAATATTTTGGCAATGTTTTGAATTTTTCATGATTTTTTTATTTTTATTTGAAATTTTTACAATTTGTAGATTTTTAATGATTGTCCGATTTTTAGAGATTTTCAGAGTCGATCCGATTCATTTCCCGATACGAAATTTGAAAATGTTGCCCTGTCAGGTTGATTTGTTGATTAGATAATTAAAAATTAGTGGAATAAAAATCCCACTTAAATGCCCCATTGTGAGTTTAAAAAGGTAAATTCCTTTTTACCACTTCATTTGTGCACTCTAGTTTGTTTGAGAAAGTTTCTCTAGAGGAAGGAATGGCGATCTCGTACCACCAGCATAGGTTCGAGCGAGTTCAGCGATACGAGCGTCCTTCGGCCTACAGTCCACCGGTACGCATTTCGAGAAAAACCCATCTTTGTTAATTCTTAGTTGATTTTTGAAAAATTTAGCTGTTTGCATAAAAATATATTTTTTAGCGCTTTTTCCAAATGGGTTGGGTAAAAAAATTACATTTTTGAGATGGGTTTTTCGATTTAAGAAATGGGTTCGTAGGATTTTTTGAAAAATTTCATCGTGCATCTTGAATTTTTTTTTATGATGCATCCATCTTAAAAAAAATAAAAATCAATACACATATAATGAGACAATAAAACATAATGAAAAACTTGATTGAAAACTAGATTAAAAATGCAAACCATAAGCCTTCCTTTGAATGTCCCATTTTCCTCTATTCTTGAGGACCTTGAAAGTGTTGGATTGATTGGCTCTCATCGAAGCAATAACCTCCAAAGTGGCAACTCAAGAGTTGAGTAGCTACTTGATCATGATTGATTATGAAAATGATATGAAATGCATGATCTAAGAAACTAGATTAACATGCTATGATTAATCCAAAATGGTAATTACTAGATAATTGAAATGCAAATGTCTATAGTAATCATGCTAAAGCTATGAATGCAAGGGATCCTTTTTACTCCAAAATGAGGGATATTTATAAGAATTCCAAGGCCAAAGATGAGGTGGCAGGAATCAACGGTTTAGATCTGATCTGAAGATATCAAGGGCCGAGATTGAGGAAGTTGGAGAAGAGGTTGGAAGAAGAGACACTTGTCATCTTTGTGCTGACAAGTGTCAAGAAGCCTTGCTCATGAGAGGGCAAGTGTCCAAGGGAGGAGACATGTGGCAAAAGTGCCATGTGTCTCAAGGAGATAATATCCACACCATGGGAGGTTAGGATAAGGAGGTTAGAATGTGCAAGAGATAGGGTTAGTTAAACCCAGGGTTAGGTGGAATGGGTTAGGTTAGGTGGTTAGAAGTTAGGAGCCATGTGCTCATTTGAATTTAGAAATTCTAATAATTGAAAAATGATAATTAATCTCAACAAACTTGAGTTTGTTAATCTTAATTAGGGATTAGAAGAATTGATTTATATGGGGGGATATTAATTAATTGAGAATTAATTAATCAAAGGGGGGTATGAAATGAACTATGCAAATACATCATGTAGATTTATTTACTAGTAGATAAATAGAGAAATTAATCAAATTGCTTGTGAATTCAATTAATTGGGAAGGGGGATTAATCAAATAACTGCGTATTTAATTAACTATCTTCAAACCATTTTGAGGTGTATACATTTTGCCCCTCTCTGAAGCGATGTGTGACGACGCATTGGTTCAAAGAAAGCTCAATTGATGATGTTGTTGATATTGATTTCGATAGGATGCAGATTCGATCTTGATTTTGATGCGGATTTAGTTTTGATATGATACTAATTCGATTTTGAGATGATAAATCTCGATATGATAAGGTTTCGATGCGGTTTCGATTTTTGAGATGATAAATCTCAATATGATGCCCCAGACGCTGTCTGATAGATATTGATGTGAGGATGCCCCCTCGGGAGATGAATCGGATAAAATATTTTGGCAATGTTTTGAATTTTTCGTGATTTTTTTATTTTTATTTGAAATTTTTACAATTTGTAGATTTTTAATGATTGTCCGATTTTTAGAGATTTTCATAGTCGATCCGATTCATTTCCCGATACGAAATTTGAAAATGTTGCCCTGCCAGGTTGATTTGTTGATTAGATGATTAAAAATTAGTGGAATAAAAATCCCACTTAAATGCCCCATTGTGAGTTTAAAAAGGTAAATTCCTTTTTACCACTTCATTTGTGCACTCTAGTTTGTTTGAGAAAGTTTCTCTAGAGGAAGGAATGGCGATCTCGTACCACCAGCATAGGTTCGAGGGAGTTCAGCGATACGAGTGTCCTTCGGCCTACAATCCACCGGTACGCATTTCGAGAAAACTCATCTTTGTTAATTCTTAGTTGATTTTTGAAAAATTTAGCTGTTTGCATAAAAATATATTTTTTAGCGCTTTTGCTAGATGGGTTGGGTAGAAAAATTACATTTTTGAGATGGGTTTTTCGATTTACGAAATGGGTTCGTAGGATTTTTTGAAAATTTTCATCGTGCATCTTGAATTTTTTTTTATTATGCATGCATCTTAAAAAAAATAAAAATCAATACACATATAATGAGACAATAAAACATAATGAAAAGCTCGATTGAAAACTAGATTAAAAATGCAAACCATAAGCCTTCCTTTGAATGTCCCATTTTCCTCTATTCTTGAGGACCTTGAAGGTGTTGCATTGATTGGCTCTCATCGAAGCAATGACCTCCAAAGTGGAAACTCAAGAGTTGAGTAGCTACTTGATCATGATTGATTATGAAAATGATATGAAATGCATGATCTAAGAAACTAGATTAACATGCTATGATTAATCCAAAATGCTAATTACTAGATAATTGAAATGCAAATGTCTATAGTAATCATGCTAAAGCTATGAATGCAAGGGATCCTTTTTACTCCAAAATGAGGGATATTTATAAGAATTCCAAGGCCAAAGATAAGGTGGCAGGAATCAACGGTCTAGATCTGATCTGAAGATATCAAAGGCCGAGATTGAGGAAGTTGGAGAAGAGGTTGGAGCAAGAGACACTTGTCATCTTTGTGCTGACAAGTGTCAAGAAGCCTTGCTCATGAGAGGGCAAGTGTCCAAGGGAGGAGACATGTGGCAAAAGTGCCATGTGTCTCAAGGAGATAATATCCACACCATGGGAGGTTAGGATAAGGAGGTTAGAATGTGCAAGATATAGGGTTAGTTAAACCCAGGGTTAGGTGGAATGGGTTAGGTTAGGTGGTTAGAAGTTAGGAGCCATGTGCTCATTTGAATTTAGAAATTCTAATAATTGAAAAATGATAATTAATCTCAACAAACTTGAGTTTGTTAATCTTAATTAGGGATTAGAAGAATTGATTTATATGGGGGGATATTAATTAATTTAGAATTAATTAATCAAAGGGGGGTATGAAATGAACTATGCAAATACATCATGTAGATTTATTTACTAGTAGATAAATAGAGAAATTAATCAAATTGCTTGTGAATTCAATTAATTGGGAAGGGGGATTAATCAAATAACTGCGTATTTAATTAACTATCTTCAAACCATTTTGAGGTATATACATTTTGCCCCTCTTTGAAGCGATGTGTGATGACGCATTGGTTCAAAGAAAGCTCAATTGATGATGTTGTTGATATTGATTTCGAGAGGATGCAGATTCGACCTTGATTTTGATGCGGATTTGGTTTCGATATGATACTAATTCGATTTTGAGATGGTAAATCTCGATATGATAAGGTTTCGATGCGGTTTCGATTTTTGAGATGATAAATCTCAATATGATGCCCCAGACGCTGTCTGATAGATATTGATGTGAGGATGCCCCCTCGGGAGATGAATCGGATAAAAAATTTTGGCAATGTTTTGAATTTTTCGCGATTTTTTTATTTTTATTTGAAATTTTTACAATTTTTAGGTTTTTAATGATTGTCCGATTTTTAGAGATTTTCAGAGTCGATCCGATTCATTTCCCGATACGAAATTTGAAAATGTTGCCCTCCCAGGTTGATTTGTTGATTAGATAATTAAAAATTAGTGGAATAAAAATCCCACTTAAATGCCCCATTGTGAGTTTAAAAAGGTAAATTCCTTTTTACCACTTCATTTGTGCACTCTAGTTTGTTTGAGAAAGCTTTTCTAGAGGAAGGAATGGCGATCTCGTACCACCAGCATAGGTTCGAGCGAGTTCAACGATACGAGCGTCCTTCGGCCTATAGTCCATCGATACGCATTTCGAGAAAACCCATCTTTGTTAATTCTTAGTTGATTTTTGAAAAATTTAGCTGTTTGCATAAAAATATATTTTTTAGCGCTTTTGCCATATGGGTTGGGTAAAAAAATTAAATTTTTGAGATGGGTTTTTCGATTTACGAAATGGGTTCGTAGGATTTTTTGAAAATTTTCATCGTGCATCTCGAATTTTTTTTTTATTATGCATGCATTTTAAAAAAAATAAAAATCAATACACATATAATGAGACAATAAAACATAATGAAAAACTTGATTGAAAACTAGATTAAAAATGCAAACCATAAGCCTTCCTTGGAATGTCCCATTTTCCTCTATTCTTGAGGACCTTGAAGGTGTTGGATTGATTGGCTCTCATCGAAGCAATGACCTCCAAAGTGGCAACTCAAGAGTTGAGTAGCTACTTGATCATGATTGATTATGAAAATGATATGAAATGCATGATCTAAGAAACTAGATTAACATGCTATGATTAATCCAAAATGCTAATTACTAGATAATTGAAATGCAAATGTCTATAGTAATCATGCTAAAGCTATGAATGCAAGGGATCCTTTTTGCTCCAAAATGACGGATATTTATAAGAATTCGAAGGCCAAAGATGAGGTGGCAGGAATCAACTGTCTAGATCTGATCTGAAGATATCAAGGGCCGAGATTGAGGAAGTTGGAGAAGAGGTTGGAGCAAGAGACACTTGTCATCTTTGTGCTGACAAGTGTCAAGAAGCCTTGCTCATGAGAGGGCAAGTGTCCAAGGGAGGAGACATGTGGCAAAAGTGCCATGTGTCTCAAGGAGATAATATCCACACCATGGGAGGTTAGGATAAGGAGGTTAGAATGTGCAAGATATAGGGTTAGTTAAACCTAGGGTTAGGTGGAATGGGTTAGGTTAGGTGGTTAGAAGTTAGGAGCCATGTGCTCATTTGAATTTAGAAACTCTAATAATTGAAAAATGATAATTAATCTCAACAAACTTGAGTTTGTTAATCTTAATTAGGGATTAGAAGAATTGATTTATATGGGGGGACATTAATTAATTTAGAATTAATTAATCAAAGGGGGATATGAAATGAACTATGTAAATACATGATGTAGATTTATTTACTAGTAGATAAATAGAGAAATTAATCAAATGTCTTGTGAATTCAATTAATTGGGAAGGGGGATTAATCAAATAATTGCATATTTAATTAACTATCTTCAAACCATTTTGAGGTGTATACATTTTGCCCCTCTCTGAAGCGATGTGTGACGACGCATTGGTTCAAAGAAAGCTCAATCGATGATGTTGTTGATATTGATTTCGATAGGATGCAGATTCGATCTTGATTTTGATGCGGATTTGGTTTCGATATGATACTAATTCTATTTTGAGATGATAAATCTCGATATGATAAGGTTTCGATTTTTGAGATGATAAATCTCAATATGATGCCCCAGACGCTGTCTGATAGATATTGATGTGAGGATGCCCCCTCGGGAGATGAATCGGATAAGATATTTTGGCAATGTTTTGAATTTTTCGCGATTTTTTTATTTTTATTTGAAATTTTTACAATTTTTAGATTTTTAATGATTGTCCGATTTTTAGAGATTTTCAGAGTCGATCCGATTCATTTCCCGATACGAAATTTGAAAATGTTGCCCTGCCAGGTTGATTTGTTAATTAGATGATTAAAAATTAGTGGAATAAAAATCCCACTTAAATGCCCCATTGTGAGTTTAAAAAGGTAAATTTCTTTTTACCACTTCATTTGTGCACTCTAGTTTGTTTGAGAAAGTTTCTCTAGAGGAAGGAATGGCGATCTCGTACCACCAGCATAGGTTCGAGCGAGTTCAGCGATACGAGCGTCCTTCGGCCTACAGTCCACCGATACGCATTTCGAGAAAACCCATCTTTGTTAATTCTTAGTTGATTTTTGAAAAATTTACCTGTTTGCATAAAAATATATTTTTTAGCGCTTTTGCCAGATGGGTTGGGTAAAAAAATTACATTTTTGAGATGGGTTTTTCGATTTACGAAATGGGTTCGTAGGATTTTTTGAAAATTTTCATCGTGCATCTTGAATTTTTTTTTATTATGCATGCATCTTAAAAAAAATAAAAATCAATACACATATAATGAGATAATAAAACATAATAAAAAACTTGATTGAAAACTAGATTAAAAATGCAAACCATAAGCCTTCCTTGGAATGTCCCATTTTCCTCTATTCTTGAGGACCTTGAAGGTGTTGGATTGATTGGCTCTCATCGAAGCAATGACCTCCAAAGTGGCAACTCAAGAGTTGAGTAGCTACTTGATCATGATTGATTATGAAAATGATATGAAATGCATGATCTAAGAAACTAGATTAACATGCTATGATTAATCTAAAATGCTAATTACTAGATAATTGAAATGCAAATGTCTATAGTAATCATGCTAAAGCTATGAATGCAAGGGATCCTTTTTGCTCCAAAATGAGGGATATTTATAAGAATTCCAAGGCCAAAGATGAGGTGGGAGGAATCAACGGTCTAGATCTGATCTGAAGATATCAAGAGCCGAGATTGAGGAAGTTGGAGAAGAGGTTGGAGGAAGAGACACTTATCATCTTTGTGCTGACAAGTGTCAAGAAGCCTTGCTCATGAAAGGGCAAGTGTCCAAGGGAGGAGACATGTGAGAAAAGTGCCATGTGTCTCAAGGAGATAATATCCACACCATGGGAGGTTAGGATAAGGAGGTTAGAATGTGCAAGATATAGGGTTAGTTAAACCTAGGGTTAGGGGGAATGGGTTAGGTTAGGTGGTTAGAAGTTAGGAGCCATGTGCTCATTTGAATTTAGAAATTCTAATAATTGAAAAATGATAACTAATCTCAACAAACTTGAGTTTGTTAATCTTAATTAGGGATTAGAAGAATTGATTTATATGGGGGGACATTAATTAATTTAGAATTAATTAATCAAAGGGGGGTATGAAATGAACTATGTAAATACATGATGTAGATTTATTTACTAGTAGATAAATAGAGAAATTAATCAAATTGCTTGTGAATTCAATTAATTGGGAAGGGGGATTAATCAAATAACTGCGTATTTAATTAACTATCTTCAAACCATTTTGAGGTATATACATTTTGCCCCTCTTTGAAGCGATGTGTGATGACGCATTGGTTCAAAGAAAGCTCAATTGATGATGTTGTTGATATTGATTTCGAGAGGATGCAGATTCGACCTTGATTTTGATGCGGATTTGGTTTCGATATGATACTAATTCGATTTTGAGATGGTAAATCTCGATATGATAAGGTTTCGATGCGGTTTCGATTTTTGAGATGATAAATCTCAATATGATGCCCCAGACGTTGTCTGATAGATATTGATGTGAGGATGCCCCCTCGGGAGATGAATCGGATAAGATATTTTGGCAATGTTTTGAATTTTTCGCGATTTTTTTATTTTTATTTGAAATTTTTACAATTTTTTGATTTTTAATGATTGTCCAATTTTTAGAGATTTTCAGAGTCGATCCGATTCATTTCCCGATACGAAATTTGAAAATGTTGCCCTGCCAGGTTGATTTGTTGATTAGACGATTAATAATTAGTGGAATAAAAATCCCACTTAAATGCCCCATTGTGAGTTTAAAAAGGTAAATTCCTTTTTACCACTTCATTTGTGCACTCTAGTTTGTTTGAGAAAGTTTCTCTAGAGGAAGGAATGGTGATCTCGTACCACCAGCATAGGTTCGAGCGAGTTTAGCGATACGAGCGTCCTTCGGCCTACAGTCCACCGGTACGCATTTCGAGAAAACCCATCTTTGTTAATTCTTAGTTGATTTTTGAAAAATTTAGCTGTTTGCATAAAAATATATTTTTTAGCGCTTTTGCCAGATGGGTTGGGTAAAAAAATTACATTTTTGAAATGGGTTTTTCGATTTACGAAATGGGTTCGTAGGATTTTTTGAAAATTTTCATCGTGCATCTTGAATTTTTTTTTATTATGCATGCATCTTAAAAAAAATAAAAATCAATACACATATAATGAGACAATAAAACATAATGAAAAATTTGATTGAAAACTAGATTAAAAATGCAAACCATAAGCCTTCCTTGGAATGTCCCATTTTCCTCTATTCTTGAGGACCTTGAAGGTGTTCGATTGATTGGCTCTCATCGAAGCAATGACCTCCAAAGTGGCAACTCAAGAGTTGAGTAGCTACTTGATCATGATTGATTATGAAAATGATATGAAATGCATGATCTAAGAAACTAGATTAACATGCTATGATTAATCCAAAATGCTAATTGCTAGATAATTGAAATGCAAATGTCTATAGTAATCATGCTAAAGCTATGAATGCAAGGGATCCTTTTTGCTCCAAAATGAGGGGATATTTATAAGAATTCCAAGGCCAAAGATGAGGTGGCAGGTATCAACGGTCTAGATCTGATCTGAAGATATCAAGGGCCGAGATTGAGGAAGTTGGAGAAGAGGTTGGAGGAAGAGACACTTGTCATCTTTGTGTTGACAAGTGTCAAGAAGCCTTGCTCATGAGAGGGCAAGTGTCCAAGGGAGGAGACATGTGGCAAAAGTGCCATGTCTCTCAAGGAGATAATATCCACACCATGGGAGGTTAGGATAAGGAGGTTAGAATGTGCAAGATATAGGGTTAGTTAAACCCAGGGTTAGGGGGAATGGGTTAGGTTAGGTGGTTAGAAGTTAGGAGCCATGTGCTCATTTGAATTTAGAAATTCTAATAATTGAAAAATGATAATTAATCTCAACAAACTTGAGTTTGTTAATCTTAATTAGGGATTAGAAGAATTGATTTATATCGGGGGATATTAATTAATTTAGAATTAATTAATCAAAGGGGGGTATGAAATGAACTATGTAAATACATGATGTAGATTTATTTACTTGTAGATAAATAGAGAAATTAATCAAATTGCTTTTGAATTCAATTAATTGGGAAGGGGGATTAATCAAATAATTGCGTATTTAATTAACTATCTTCAAACCATTTTGAGGTGTATACATTTTGCCCATCTTTGAAGCGATGTGTGACGACGCATTGGTTCAAAGAAAGCTCAATTGATGATGTTGTTGATATTGATTTCGAGAGGATGCAGATTCGACCTTGATTTTGATGCGGATTTGCTTTCGATATGATACTAATTCGATTTTGAGATGGTAAATCTCGATATGATAAGGTTTCGATGCGGTTTCAATTTTTGAGATGATAAATCTCAATATGATGCCCCAGACGCTGTCTGATAGATATTGATGTGAGGATGCCCCCTCGGGAGATGAATCGGATAAAATTTTTTGGCAATGTTTTGAATTTTTCGCGATTTTTTAATTTTTATTTGAAATTTTTACAATTTTTAGATTTTTAATGATTGTCCAATTTTTAGAGATTTTCAGAGTCGATCCGATTCATTTCCCGATACGAAATTTGAAAATGTTGCCCTGCCAGGTTGATTTGTTGATTAGATGATTAAAAATTAGTGGAATAAAAATCCCACTTAAATGCCCCATTGTGAGTTTAAAAAGGTAAATTCCTTTTTACCACTTCATTTGTGCACTCTAGTTTGTTTGAGAAAGTTTCTCTAGAGGAAGGAATGGCGATCTCGTACCACCAGCATAGGTTCGAGCGAGTTCAACGATACGAGCGTCCTTCGGCCTACAGTCCACCGATACGCATTTCGAGAAAACCCATCTTTGTTAATTCTTAGTTGATTTTTGAAAAATTTAGCTGTTTGCATAAAAATATATTTTTTAGCGCTTTTGTCAAATGGGTTGGGTAAAAAAATTACATTTTTGAGATGGGTTTTTCGATTTACGAAATGGGTTCGTAGGATTTTTTGAAAATTTTCATCGTGCATCTTGAATTTTTTTTTTATTATGCATGCATCTTAAAAAAAATAAAAATCAATACACATATAATGAGACAATAAAACATATTGAAAAACTTGATTGAAAACTATATTAAAAATGCAAACCATAAGCCTTCCTTGGAATGTCCCATTTTCCTCTATTCTTGAGGACCTTGAAGGTGTTGGATTGATTGGCTCTCATCGAAGCAATGACCTCCAAAGTGGCAACTCAAGAGTTGAGTAGCTACTTGATCATGATTGATTATGAAAATGATATGAAATGCATGATCTAAGAAACTAGATTAACATGCTATGATTAATCCAAAATGCTAATTACTAGATAATTGAAATGCAAATGTCTATAGTAATCATGCTAAAGCTATGAATGCAAGGAATCCTTTTTACTCCAAAATGAGGGATATTGATAAGAATTCCAAGGCCAAAGATGAGGTGGGAGGAATCAACGGTCTAGATCTGATCTGAAGATATCAAGGGCCGAGATTGAGGAAGTTGGAGAAGAGCTTGGAGGAAGAGACACTTGTCATCTTTGTGCTGACAAGTGTCAAGAAGCCTTGCTCATGAGAGGGCAAGTGTCCAAGGGAGGAGACATGTGGCAAAAGTGCCATGTGTCTCAAGGAGATAATATCCACACCATGGGAGGTTAGGATAAGGAGGTT